>NW_003852751.1:204918-208918 GCF_000181295.1 Otolemur garnettii
TGGATCAATAAACTGTGGTATATGTACACCATGAAATATTATGCAGCCCTAAAGAAAGATGGAGACTTTACCTCCTTTATGTTTACATGGGTAGAACTGGAAAATGTTCTTCTTAGCAAAGTATCTCAAGAGAATGGAAGTAAAAGTATCCAATGTACATAACCCTATTTTGAAACTAATTTATAGCTTTCATAGAAATGTTATAACCTAATTATAGCCTTATAATATGGGAAGAGGGGTAGGAGATGGGAGGGAAGAGGGGTGGATGGGTTGAGGGAGGGTGATTGGTGGGGTCACCTCTATGTTTATCTTACAAGGGTACAAATGTATCTTTCTAAAAGCAGAGCATGAATGTCTTAACTCAATGACTAAGAGAATGAATGACATTTAGGCTACGTTGACCAGTTTGATGAGAGTAGTTCAAAATATATGTGAAAATACCACACTGTACCCCATGATTGCATTAATTCAAATCACAGCTATGATTTAATAAAAAAAAAAAAAAGATCTTCCTAGTAGCACCTGGCACAAAAGCTAGTACCCAATAAATGTTGCTATTATTTTATGGACAAAAAAAAAAAAAAGAGTAACTTGTACCTATATTACTCAATCTCTTCCAAAATATAGAAAAAGAAGGAATATTACCCACCACATTTGCTGAAGCAAGCATCACCTTGATCCCCAAACCAGGAAAAGACCCAACAAGAAAAGAAAATTATAGATCAATATCACTAATGAATATTGATGTGAAAATATTCAACAAGATCCTAACAAACAGAATCCGGAAACACATCAAACAAATTATACACCATGACCAAGTGGGTTTTATCCTAGGGTCTCAAAGTTGATTCAATATTTATAAATCTATGAATATAATTCATCACATAAACAAATTAAAAAACAAAGACCATATGATTTTCTCATATTAGCTTGGATTCTCAACAGCAGTGCAGAACTGTTCCCTCCTCTCCACATCCATGCCAACATCTGTACTTATGGGATTTTGTGATGTGGGCTAAACTTACTGGAGTTAGATGATATCTCAGAGGTTTTGATTTACATTTCTCTGATAATTAATAATGATGAGCATTTTTTCATGTGTTTGTAGGCCATGCGCCTGTCTTCTTCTGAGAAGGTTCTGTTCAAGTCTCTTGCCCACATAGACATGGAGTTATTTGTTCTTTCCTTATTGATTAGTTTGAGTTCTCTGTGGATTCTAATTATTAGAGATTTTTAGAAAGCATAACCTGCAAAAATACTCTCCCATTCTGAAGGCTGTCTGTTTGCTTTACTTACTGTGCTCTTGGATGTACAGAAGTTTTTAGATTGATCAGATCCCAGTAATATAATTGTGGTGTTGCTTCAATTGCCAGGGGACTCCGCCTCATAAAACATTCTCTCAGACCAATTTTTTCAAGCATTTTCCCTGCACTCTCTTCCAGTATTTTTATAGTTTCATGTCTTAGGTGTAAACCTTTGATCCAGTGAGAATCAATCTTTGTTAATGGTGAGAGATGTAGGTCCAGTTTCATTCTTCTACAGGTCACTAGCCAGTTGACCTCGCACCATTTGTTGCATAGGGAATGTTTCCCACAATGAATGTTTTTGATAAGCTTATCAAAGATCAAGTGACTATAAGTGTCTGGGTTCATCTCTTGGTTCTCTATTCTGTTCCATACATCTACTCTATTTTTCTGCCAGTAACATGTTGTTTTGATCACTATAGATTTATAGTATAGCCCAAAGTGTGGTAATGTGATACATTTTAATTTTTTTTTTTGTTTCTGAGTAATGTATTGGCTATTTGAGGTTTTTTATGATTCCATACAAAAGGGAGTACTATTATTTATTCCAGATTTTTAAAGTATGGCAGTGGTGCTAATAGGGATTGCATTGAATTTGTTGGGGTTTTTTTTTTGGGGGGGGGTGGGGAATAGAGGATTTATTAACAATGTTTCACAGATAGAGGATGGGGGATTGCTTTACTCCAGTGATTCTGTGGGTCTCAAGAGTGGAACTCACAAGGGGTGCTCTGACACTTCACTTCACTTTTCCTCTATGTGGGAAGATACGGATCAGTTGCCAGTCAGTGTCCACAGCTTTATAATCAGTGAGTCTGTACACTGATCCGGAGCAATAAAGTTCTAGGACATTTGTAGAGACTTCAAATAAATATCTGGAACATAAGGGCATCTACAGCCTTTCATGGCTTTCACAGCCCTGCCAATAGCATAGTGTGGAAACAGCTGGTTACACATTCATGCACAATAGTTTGAGACAATGCCTTCTACATTGTGATGGATCATAAACCCTGAGAAGAAAAGCTCATTCAAAGAAGGGATAATCTTTTGTTTGGCTGTCAATATTGATTTCTTTCTCTGACAAACCAGTGATAGGATGAATTTTATGCGGTAAGTGGCAGAACAATTTCTACCTTTCACATGAGAATCTTCACATAATTATGGCTCAAACAATGGTGTGCTGAGGCCTGGCATGTGTTGGTCTGGGAGAGGCCATCTGGTATCATTTTGCATATTTTATGAGCTGTTTACTAATCATAGCTGTCGCAAAAGATTAGCATATAAATGTATAAATAAATTATGTTTAAAAGAATAATACTCAAGTATTCATCACTAATTAATAAAAAAATAAAAAAATTTAAAAAAGAATTCACTTATCTAAAATGCTGAAATAAGCTATCATTTTGTGTGACTATATACTTTATATTGGAACATTTACATGTATGTACACACATTTATATGCAAATATAAACATCATTTTTCAATCTTTCTTTGAAATAAAAATACGTAAACAATTTTAAAAAATTAACATTTTACTGCCTTTGCTATTATTGTCAGAACTCTTTTTTATGGAATTACAATGGTATGCATTAATGCATTTATGGGGTACAATGTGGTGATTTTATATACAATGTGGAATGCTTACATCAAACTGGTTAACACAGCCTTCATATCACTTATTTAATCATTGTGTTAAGACATTAATAAGCTACACTTAATAGATTTGACATGTATTCTTGCAACATGTACCATAAGTGTGGTCCCACTTATGGTCCCACCCTCCCTTCATCCAATCTCCCTCTTCCCCTCCTTTTTCTGCCTTCATCCTGGGCTATAGTTGGGTTTTTTCTTTCATATGAAAGTGTGGGTGTTTATAAACTGGTTTCATAGTAGTACTGAGTACATTGGATATATTTTCTTCTGTTCTTGAGATACTTTACTAAGAAGAATATGTTCTAGCTCCATCCATGTAAACATAAAAGAGGCAAAGTCTTCATCTTTTAATTGCTGCATAGTAATCCATGGTATACATATACCACAATTTGCTAATCCATTCATGAGTCAATTAGCACTTGGGCTGTTTCCATGGTTTGGCAATTATGAATTGGGCTGCAATAAATATTCCGGTGCAAATATCTCTGTTGTTAAGGGATTTTTCGTCTTCTGGATATATACCTAGTATAGGAATTGCAGGATAAACAACAAGTCTACTTTTAGTTCCCTAAGTGTTCTCCAAAGTTCTTTCCAAAAAAATGCATTAGCTTGCATTCCCACCAGCAGTGCAGAAGTGTTTCCTCCTCTCCATATCTGAAACAACATGTATACTTATGGGATTTTGTGATGTGGGCTAATCTTACTGGAGTTAGATGATATCTCAAAGTGACTTTGATTTGAATTTCTCTGAGGTTAAAGATCATGAGCATTTTTTCATGTGTTTGTAGGCCATACACCTGTCTTCTTCAGAGAAGCTTCTGTTCTAGTCTCTTGCCCACATTGAAATGGGATCACTTGTTCTTTTTTTATTAATAAGTTTGAGTTCTCTATGGATTCTGGTTATCAAACCTTTGTCAGAAACATAACCTGCAAATATATTCTCCCATTTTGAGGGCTGTTGGCTTGCTTTGCTTACACTGCCATTAGCTGTGCAGAAAGTTTTTAGTTTGACCTGATCCCAGTAATGTAATTTTGTTTTTTTTTTT
>NW_003852751.1:209671-212882 GCF_000181295.1 Otolemur garnettii
TTTTCTCAGAGTTTCATAGTTCTCTTTATGGAGATCTTTCACATCTTTTCTTAGGTAAATTCCCTAATATTTCATCTTCTTTGGCACTACTGTAAAAGAAAGAATCCTCCAATGTTTCTTCAGCTTGACTGTTTTTGGAATATATAAAAACTTTTGATTTCTACTGATTTTGTGTCCTGAGATGCTGCTGTATTCCTTGACCACTTCTAAAAGTTTTGTAGTTGTGTCTCTGGTGTGTTCAAGGTATAAAATCACATCATTTGGGAAGAGTTAAATTTTGATCTCCTCTGACCCTATTTGGATACTGTTGATCACCTTCTTTTGCCTTATTGTGATGGCTAAGACTTCCATTAAATGTTAAATAATAGAGAAGACAATGGGCATCCTTGCCTAGTTCTTGATCTGAGTGAAAATATTTTCAATTTTACTCCATTCAATATGATATTGGTTGTGAGTTTGCTGCATATGGCCTCTATCAGTTAAGAAATGTCTCTTCTATACCTATTTTCCTAAATGTTCTGGTCATAAAAGGATGTTGGATATATCAAAAGATTTTTGGGGGGCAAAGCCAAGATGGCGGACTGCAGCCAGCTTTTAATAGAAGCTCCCATCCAGAAAGAGGCTTAAAGGACAGAAGTTTAGCAAGTTATCTGATGGTTTGGAGCAGACCCAAGAGAGAAGATTGAAGAGTGCACTTTAACCTTCCTGAGGCGAGCTGCGACCCCAAAAATACAACCAAAAGGTACAAAATCCACCACCAAGCGGATGGGAATCCCCTCTCCCACAACAAGGGCTCACAGTTTACTCCATGCAAACAAGCAAGCAGAGTTCAAACTTCCTCCCACTCTATCCCACAGGAGAGACCCTCTAAAAACTGGACCTCCTACCCCTGCTGGCATGCCATGGCATGCTCCTGCCAGGCATAAAACTTTATGTATTCCCCACCTGAAACATTGAACTCTGAGGAGTCCCCACCCACCCACTCCAAGGTCTGGAGGTTTGTTACCTATGGAGTCCAGATTCTTGGGCATCTCCTTGAGAGAAGGGGAGGGGGAAAGGGCTGGTGCTGCTCTGTGCTGACTGTGGCACAGGAGTAAGGAGAAGAAAGTTGGCTTGGAGGAAGCCAATACACCAACAGTGGCATCCTGAGCTGCTAACTGACACCATTCCAGCCCTGTCTCTAGAGCAACCAGAGGTTCCAGTCAGCAGCCATAGGCAGAATGCTGATAACTTTCATAAGTAAAAAGCCCATTAAAAGAACCCATTAGCACCAGTCCTTATGGTAATACAGCTAAGACAAAGGCAGTGGGAGGGCAGAGGCTAGAATTGACACCTGAGTGTAAACTGCCATTTGTCTGCTGCCCAGAGCTGAATGCAGCCTCTGACTTACAGAGGGATTTAGCTGGAAAGAAACCTAATTTAAATTAGGAGCAAGCCCCCCCTGCTGAACTCAGATTTCTGACTGATTTTGCCAGTCATAAGCCCCAGGAGCAGTTGCCTAGTGGAGTGAATAGAGTCACTAACCTAGGGGATTACAAGTGACTGGGTGCAAGGTGTGGAAGGAGGTATTAACCTTCTCAGACTAACCCATTTGCTGAGTGGGTCCCTTTTCCCTCATGGAGTACAGGAGCAAGTTATATCTGAGCTGCATGCACACCCCTCTTATCTAGCTGCCATGGACATTTGAACTCTTCCACCTGAAACTGATGCTGACTGAAACAACTGATTTGGACCCCTTAAACCTGGCAGACCACCCAGGGACTATTCAAAGGGGCACCCTGGCTGTATGGTTGAGGGAAAGCTGGATTTTCCTTGTCCAATTGTTGTTTGTGGGGGGCAGGGTGACCTAATTGCTGGTAATTCTCCATAGCAGAGACTTCAACCAAAAGTAACTGAATCACTAGGGTAGGACAGAGACCAGCTGAAAATAAGACAGAGCCACTTAGCCCCACCACACCAGGAAGGTCCCCAGTGTCTTAGGTCATAACACCATATGGGTCCTTGACAAACTTCAAGGGGAAAAGTCAAACGCAGTAAAATAATCATGGGGCAGAATCAGCGGAAAAGCTCTGGTAATATGAATAACCCCACCCAAGAAAGGATGTGGCAGACGAAACTGAAGATCCACTTTATAAACAAATGGCTGAGATGTAAGAAATTGAATTCAGAATTTGGATTGCAAATAAGATAAACAGAATAGAGGAAAAGATAGAAGTAGAAATTCAAGGAGCATTCCAAAAGTTCACTCAGGAATTCAACAAACACAAAGATAAAACCACCAAAGATTTTGAAACATTAAGGCAAGAGATCGCAGCCCTCAAAGATCTGAAAAATACGGTGGAATCTTTTGGTTACAGAGTGCAGGAAGCAGAAGAAAGGACCTCAGATGTAGAAGATAAAGCTTCTGAATATGTCCAAATGTCCAAAGAAAATCAGAAATGGAAAACAAAAACGAGTCATTCTCTCAGAGGGCTCTGGAATAATTTGAAGAAAGCTAACATTTGCCTTATAGGAATCCCTGAAGGTGGCAAAGTTGCTTCACAAAACACAGAAGCTTTCTTTATGAAATTATGGAAGAGAACTTTCCAGATATGTCAAGAGATCCTGAAATTCAGATTTCAGACAGCTTCAGAACCCCAGCACGACTCAACCTGAATAAGACATACCCCAGACACGACATAATTAACTTCACTAAAGTGAATATGAAAAAGAAAATCTTGAAAGCAGTGAGACGTAAGAAAACCATAACCTACAAAGAGAAGAATATTAGATTAACTGCAGATCTCTCTGCTGAAACTTTTAAAGCAATAAGAGGGTGGTCATTGACATTTAATCTCTTAAAACACAATAACTTTCAGCCCAGGATCCTGTATCCAGCTAAACTGAGTTTCATTCATGATGGAGAAATTAAATACTCCAATGACATCCATGCGTTGAAAAAATTTGCCATAACTAAACCAGCTCTCCAGGATATCCTCAGACCTATTCTCCATAATGACCAGAGCAATCCTCCACCACAAAAGTAAATGAACTCAGAAACTATTCATCAAACTCCAACTTCCACAATGGCAAAAGGATTAAAAATATCCACTGAACTTTTGGAAAACTCAATACATAACATCTTACCAGGCTTATCAATAATTTCAATCAATGTGAATGGCTTAAATGGTCCTCTAAAGAGGCACAGATTGGCTGATTGGATACAGAAACT
>NW_003852751.1:214968-222671 GCF_000181295.1 Otolemur garnettii
CTGGGAAGAATCAACATTGTTAAAATGTCAAAACTACCCAAAGTAATATATAATTATTATAGGTATAATATTATAGGTAAAGCATTATATAATTTTAATGCAATCCCTATTAAAGCTCCACTGTCATACTTTAAAGATCTAGACAAAATAATACTTCATTTTATATAGAATCAGAAAAAAAACTCAAATAGCAAAGACATTACTCAGGAACAAAAACAAAGTAGGAGGAATTACATTACCAGACCTCAGACTATACTATAAATCCATAGTAATCAAAACAGCATGGTACTGGCACAAAAACAGAGAGGTAGATGTATGGAACAGAATAGAGAGCCAAGAGATGAATACAGCCACCTATCATTATCTGATCCTTGACAAGCCAATTAAAAATATTGACTGTGGAAAAGATTCCCTATTTAACAAATGGTGATGGGCTAACTGGATGGCATCCTGTAGAAGACTGAAACTGGACCCACACCTTTCACCATTAACTAAGATAGACTCTAACTGGATTAAAGATTTAAACTTAAGACATGAAACTATGAAAATACTAGAATAAAATGTAGGGAAAACACTTGAAGAAATCAGTTTGGGCGAAAACTTTATGAGGAAGACCCCTTGGGCAATTGAAGCCATGTCAAAAATACACTTTGGGCACCTGATCAAACTAAAAAGTTTCTGCACAGCCAAGAACACAGTAAATAAAGCGGGTAGACAGCCCTCAGAATGCGAGAAGATATTTGCTGGTTATGTCTCAGACAAAGGTTTAATAACAAGAATCCGCAGAGAACTCAAATGTATTAGCAAGAAAGAAACACGTGATCCCATCTCAGGGTAGGCAAGGGACTTGAATAGAAATTTCTCTACAGAAGATAGGTACATGGCCTACAGACATATGAAAAAATGCTCTCCATCCTTAATCATCAGAGAACTGCAAATCAAAACTACTTTGAGGTACCACCTAACCCCAGTAAGATTAGCCCATATCACAAAATCCCAAAACCAGAGATGTTGGGATGGATGTGGAGAAAAGGGAACACTTCTACACTGCTAGTGGGAATGCAAATTAATTCGTTCCTTTTGGAAAGACATCTGGAGAACACTGAGAGAACTAAAAATAGACCTACGATTTGATCCTGTAATCAGAAGACCAAAAATAGAATTACAATAAAGATATTTATATCAGAATGTTTATTGTAGCCCAATTCATAATTGCTAGATCATGGAAGAAGACTAATTGCCCATCGACCCATTAATGGATCAATAAATTGTGGTACATGTACACCATGGAATACTATGCAGCCCTAAAGAAAGATGGAGACTTTAACTCCTTCATGTTTATATGGATGGAATTAGAAAATGTTCTTCTCAGTAAAGTATCTCAAGAATGGAAGAAAAAGTATCCAATGTACCCAGCCCAATTTTTAAACTAATTCATAGCTTTTATAGGAGTGTTGTAACCTAATTATAACCTTAGAATATGGGAAGGGGGTGAGAGAGGGGAGGCGAGGGAAGTGGATGGGGGAGGGAGGGCAACTGCTGGGGTCACCTATATGGTTTATCTTACAAGGGTACAAGTGAATCTTTCTAAAAGCAGAGTATGAATATCTTAAATTAATGATTAAGAGAATGACATGAAGGTTATGTTAACCAGTTTGATGAGAGTATTTCAAAATGTACATGAAAGCATCACACTGCACCCCATGATTTCATCAATGTACATAGTTATGCCATAAGAAATTTTTTAAAAAATATTTTTCTGCATCAATTGATAGAATCATTGGTTTTTGTTTTTTATTTTGTTTATGTCATATATTATATTTATTGATTTATGTATATTGACTCAACCTTGAGTCCCTAGTATAAAACTAACTTGGTCATGGTGTATATTTTATTTGATGTGTCACAGATTTTGTTTGCTAGGTCTTGTTGAATATTTTTACATTGATATTCATTAAAGATATTGCTCTGTAATTTTCTTTCCTTGATGAGTCTTTTCCTGGTTTGGGGATGAGGGTGATATTTGCTTCATAGAATGTGTTGGGAAGTATTCCTTCTTTTTGGATGTTTTGGAAAAGGTTATGTAATATAGGTACTAGTTCCTCTTTAAAGGTTGGGTAGAATTCTGATGTGAAGCCACCTTGTCCTGGACTTTTCTTTTTGGGGAGATTTCATATAGTTGAAGCTATTTCAGTGCTTGATATAAGTCTATTTTACATTTCTAATTCTTTCTGCCTGAGTCTAGGAAGGTGCCATGCTTCCAGGTATTGGTCTCTTGTCCAGATTTTCATATTTCTGAGAATATAGGTTTTTTTAGTATTCATTAAGGATTTTTTTAATATCTGAATTATCTTCAGTTATTTCTCTTTTATAGTTTCTGATTGATGATATTAGGGATTTTACTTTTCTATTCCTGATCAGGTTAGCCAAAATTATATCAATTTTGTTAATCTTGGGCAGTGCCTATGGCTTAAAAGGGTAGGGTGTCAGTCCCATATGCCAGAGGTGTTGGGTTCAAATGCAGCTCCAGCCAAAAACTGCAAAAAAAAAAATTATTTTGTTAATCTTTTCAAAAAACACATCTTGTTGATTCATCTATCTTCTGAAAGATTCTTTTGTTTTCGATTTCATTTAATTCTGCCTTAATGTTTATTATTTCCTTTCTTCTGCTGGGTTTGGGATTGGAATGTTCTTCCTTTTCAAGTAGCTTGAGATGACCCATTAAATTGTTGGCTTATTCTGTGTTCTCCTGAGGAAGGCTTGGAAAACTATTAATTTCACCCTTTAGACTGCCTTTGCAATAATTCCTGTCTTCATTGTTCCCAAAATTTGGAACTTTGTCCCAAAAATTGGTTAATTTCCTCTTCCTTTTTAATCTCATCTCTGACACAGCTATCATTCAGCATGAGGTTATTTAGTTTTTGTGACTGTGTTTGAGTATGAAGATCTTGTTGCGTTCAACTTTTATTCTGTAATGGTCTGAGAAACTATAAGGAACAAATTATATTCTTTTAAATTTGCTGAGCTTAGACTTGTGACCTAAGATGTGAACAATTTTGGAGGATGTTCCATGGGCTGATGAGAAGAATTTATATTCAGTTTTGTTAGGAAGAAATGTTCTGTAGATGTCTGTTAAGTCTATTTGTTGTAGGGCCAAGATTAAGTCCAATATTTCTTTGTTAAGTTTATTCTTGGAGTATCTATCCAACACTGTCAAAGGGGTGTTCAAATCTCCAACTCTTATATTGCTGGAAGATATCAAATTGATCATGTCCTTTAGGCTCTCCTTTATAAATTGAGGAGCACTGTGGTTGGGTGCATAAATGTTAATAATTAAAATCTCTTCATGTTCAGTGTTTCCCTTGACAAATATGAAGTGACCATCCTTATATTTCATTACCTTTCTTGGTTTAAAGCCTATTGAATCTGCAAAGAAAATTGCAACCCTTTCATTTTTCTAATTTTCATTTGCCTGAATTACAGATGTCCATCCCTTTACCCTCACTCTATTTTTATCCTTTAAGGTAAGATGAGATTCTTATATGCAAAAGATATCTGGCCTGAGTTTTTGTATCCACTCAGCCAACCTGTGCCTCTTTAGAGGACAATTTAAGCCATTCATACTAATTGAGATTATTGATAAGCATGATAGTGTTTTGGTTGTCATGTTTTTCAAGTGTCCAGGGGATATTTTTAATCCTTTCACCATTATGGATGTTAGATTTTTTTCAAGGCTTTCTGCATGATTTTACTTTGGTAGTAGACCATTAAGCTGATCATTATAGAGGATGGGTCTGAGAATATCCTGGAGAGCTGGTTTAGTCATTGCAAATTTCTTCAACATGTGGAAGTCAGTAAAGTATTTGATTTATCCATCACAAATAAAACTCAGTTTAGCTGGATATAGCATCCTTGGCTGAAAGTTATTTTATTTTAGGAAATTTAAGGTTGATGACCAGCCTCTCCGGCTTTAAAAGTTTTAGCTGAGAAATCTGCAGTCATTATAATATTCTTCCCCTTGTAGGTTATAGTTTTCTTATGTATGGCTGCTTGCAGAATTTTCTCCTTCATCTTAGCTTTGGCAAAGTTAATTACAATGTGTTTAGGAGATGATTTATTTGGATTGAGTCTTGCTGGGGTCTGAAACTGTCTGCTATCTGATTTAGTGTAACTCTTATCATGCTTTGGAAATTCTCCTCCATTATATCTTGCAGTAGAGCATCAGTGCTTTGGGGACCATCCTGTTCTCCTTCAGGAATTCCTATCAGGCAAATGTTCGGTCTTTTGGAGTGGTCCCACAACTCTCTCCACGGCATTTTTGCTCTCCACTTCTCTGCCTCTTTGGGATTTGGAAGCATTCAAAACCTTTTTATTCAACATCAGAGATCCTTTCTTCTGCCTGCTCCATTCTATTACTTAGGGTTTCTACTATATTTCTCAATTATTTGAGGTCTGCAATTTATTTCCTCATTGTGTCTAGATCCCTGTACATTTTGTCTTCACTGATTTCTTGAGACAACTTTTGAACTACTCCTTGGATTTCTAATCCCAACTTTACTTCCATTTTATTAATCTTATTTGCCATCCATATTCTGAATTCAATTTGTGACATTTTAGGCATTTGTTTATGAATGACATCTTCTGTTGTGTCTCTTTTATTGTTCCTTGGGAGTTGGTCTACTGTGATTATTCATGTTTCAAGAGTTTTTCTGCTGGTACTGCCCCATGATAGTTTTTCACAATTTGGCTAGAGAAGCTGGTATGGTGAAATTGGATTGAGGGCTCCTGGAGTTGTAGTTAACCAGCCCTTTACCAAGGAGTGATGACTGGTGACTGTGGCTTTCCCCCTACAGCTTTATAAAGTTCCCTTTCAGTCCTGCAGCCTGAGACTCTGGGAACCTGATTGGTGTGATGGGGCTAGGTGACTCTGTCTTGTATTCATCCAGCCTCTATCCAATGCTAGTGAATCAGCTGCTTTGGGCTGAAATCTCAGCTGGGGAGAGATACAATCAACTAATACAGCCGGCCCCCCATGGGTGACAATTGGAAGAGGAGAATCAGTGCCTCCCACTACAACACAACCAGGGCTCAACCTTGGAGGTTCCCCAGATGGCTTTTCCAGGTCAAGAGTTCCAAATCACTTGTCACAGTCAGCACAATCACATCTCCAGCAACTAGACAGCAGGGGTCTATAGGCATCTGGAGTGTGACTCACTCCAGTGCTCAGTGGAGTCATAAAGGCCTACCAAGCAAAATAGTTAGCTCTGGGGAATGTGTGCCTCCTTCCCTACCTTCCATCTCAGCCACGCCCAGTCACTGGCAACTCGGCAGGGCTATGGCCCAGTTCTCTCCAATGCGCACCAAGGATTTGCACCTGCCAGAGTCAAAAGGGACTCAATGACTCCTCAGCCAGGCTACTGCACTATTCCACCAGTAGGCAGGGAGAGCTGAAGCATGATTCCCTCCAGTGCTCATTGGAAACTGAGGATTGTACCACCGGAGGATTGTACCAAGCCAGGTATTTCCTTTGCAGTATGTTTTTTTCTCCCTCAAAGACAGTGCCTCTTGCCTCAGCCACAATCTTCCTCTGGTACCCAGCAGAGCAAGGTCTCAGATCCCTACAGTGGTCCACAGAATTGGGGAGGTGTTTCTCCCAAATTTGACTCTGGTGGGAACACACTACTTCAGTGCCTGCCACTTTATGGCAGGTGCCACCATGCAAGTCCTCATGCCTCCACCTGGGCTGCTGCCACTCTCCCACTGCTGCTAAACTTTCACTACTCTGGGCCAGCTTCCTTCCCCCTGTAGCTCTCCACTTCTAATCTAGTCACAGTTTCAGCACAGCTGCACTGAGGCCCATGCAATGTCCAGTCCTAGCAAGGAACAGCCAGACACTCTGAGCTCTGTAGGGTGTAGGCTTCCAAACTAGCAAGTGTGTTGGGAAGGATAGACTGGGAGCTCAGAATATCAGGGAAAATATTTTTTCAATTTTTATGCCAGGAAAGAAATGCCCAGGCTCACAGCAGGATCTCTTTGAAGAAGTAGTCCTGGCCTTCAGTGACTTTCTCCTATACGGTGAAACAAAAGGTCTGAGAGTACACAGTGAGCCACTCCCCTGGGGAGGGGACAGACTCATTCTCTTTGGGATGGGTTTTATACCTGAAATTTGCTTCCTTGGAGTTGCAGCTTGCCTTAGTAGGGATAACATGAACTTATCAATCTTCTCTCTCAGTTCAGCTCTGGACCTTCAGTTTTATTGGGTTCTTTATGACCATTATCTATCCCTCTGGATATAAACTTCTGTTGAAAGCTAGCTCTAGTTGGCCATCTTACCACCTCCCAAGACTTCATATTTTTATGTTTAACTGGATGGAGCTGGTACATATTCTTCTTAGTAAAGTATCCCAAGAATTGGGTAAAATGTATCTAATGTGCTCAGTACTAATATGAAATCAGTATATAATCACCTACACATTCATATGAATGGTAAGCCGTAACTATAGTCCAGAAAGAAAGAGGGAAGAGGAGGGAAAGGGGACGGGCAGAGAGAGGGGAGTTTGGGGGAGGATATTTGGTGGGACATCACCTACTGTGCATAATACAATGGTACATTTCAAAACTATTAAGAATATAGTATAAATGTTTTACCACAATAAATAAGTAAGTGATGATATAGTTATGTTAGTCAGTTATATGTAAGCATTTCCCATTGTATATCAAATCAGCACATTGTACCCCATAAATGCATTAATGTACATTTATGATTTCATAAATGAAAAACTTAAAATAATGACAGTTTAGAATGCAACTTAAAGAAATTTATACCTTCTTCAAATGAAATTTGAACAAATTTCTCCTAAAATTAAACAAATTTATAACTTCTTCTAAAATTAAACAAATTCATACCTTCTTCAAATGCTTTAATTAAATCTGACCATTGTGTGAAATTGATAAACTTTTAAAAATACAATATTTGAAAGGAATCTTCACTAGAATAAATGGAAAGTGAGAATAAACACCTGCTAAAGAAATTTAATCTGTAAGTAAAAATCTTTTCCCCCAGAAATATCTAGCCCCAGAGCACTTCATTGGTAAATTTTGGCAAACATTTAAGGAAAGATCTAAACAATATTACACAAATTTAGGAAATGACAAAATCTTTTCTAATTCAATTTATTAGCCCTCATACCAAACTCTGAAAAGGGGTTAATCTTTCCTCCTTACATCCAAGCTCAAGCTTTCTGAGTCCATTGGAAGCTACCTCTCTGTCTTCTGAGCTTGAATCTTGTTCTACCGAAACAAGAGCTATCTAAAAGGTGATAGAAAGGATAGCCCTGCATGGGAAGGTCTGCATGCATAACCCCTGAAACAAAAACAGGGGTTATGCATGCATACCTGAAAAGCCAAGGCTGGCACCATGAGGAAATTGAGGATGGTAAACACGGATTTACTAAACCTGCACCCCACTAGCCAAGGTCAGTGATCAGGACCAGGAGAAGAAATACGGCCCACTGGACAATCTGGTCCTGAGTAAGGGTGGGTACAGAACTGATGCATCTCAGCACCAGGCAGTCATACAAAAAATGGTGGCAGCAGTAGGAGAAGAGAACAGAAGAGAGAAGGGGTCAGGCAGTCAAGTGAGCATGGAGATACCCAAGTTGGATGTTTTCAGTTTTCTTTTTGTTGTTTTTTTTTTTTTTTTT
>NW_003852751.1:227172-236432 GCF_000181295.1 Otolemur garnettii
AAACTATCTGCTATCTGAATTTCAGAATCTCTTGGCATGTCTGGAAAGTTCTCTTTCATAATTTCATGAAGAAGAGCCTCTGTGTTTTGTGAAGCCACTTCTTCACCTTCGGGGATTTTTATAAGGTGAATATTAGTTTTCTTCGAATTGTCCAAGGGTTCTCTGAGAGTGAGATCTATTTTTGCTCTCCATTTCTTTTGATCTTTGCACTCCTGGGCTTCTTCAATAGCTTTGTCTTCAGTATCAGAAATCCTTTCTTCTGCCTGTTCCATTCTGTTAGAGAGGGATTCCACCATGTCTTTCAGATCCTTGAGGGCTACAACCTCTTGTCTCAGTGTTTCAAAATCTTTGAACATTTTATCTTTGAAATCATTGAGTTTTTGAGACATCTTTTGAATAATTTCTTGAACTCCTAATTCCTTCTTTTCTTCCATTCTGTTAATCTTATTTGCTATCCACATTCCGAACTCGATTTCTGACATCCCACCCATTTACTTGTGGATGGGGTCTTCAATTGTGTCTGCCCCATTTTCCCTTGGAGGAGTTGATCTACTCCGGGTATTCGAGTTGCCAGAGTTTTTCCGCTCATTCTGCCCCTTGCTGAGTTTACCTTGTTTGGAGGCCTTATCAGAACTTTTCAGTTGGTGGCTTCTTCTGGTTGCCCAGAGAGACAGGAAGAATGTGTCTGTTGTCTTCTCCCAGTTCTTGGGTGCTGGGGCAACTGGGGTGCAGTCGAACTGCAGCAGCTGTACAGGAGTCTGCATGACCTGATTAGACCTTGTTCAGCTTGCTGGGGCAACTGGGGGGCAGAAGACCAGCAGCAGCCAGATCAGTCCTAGTTCAGCGCCTCTGGGGCAACTGGTGGAACAGGGGAACTGTAGTTGCTAGATCAGTCCTAGTTCAGCACCTTGGATCAGTCAGGGGGTGGGGAAATGACAGTGGTAGCACAGGGTACACATCAACCAGATCAGTCCTAGTTCAGCCCCGCTCGAGTAGTTGGGGGAGAACGGAGGACTCCTTGACCGTTGGACGCATGCAGCACTAGCAAGCCAATCTGTGCCCTCCCAGCACAGAATGGAGCGGGTAACTCCCCCACCTCCATCCATGGGATGTACGTGGCTCTAGCAAACAGTTCTGGGCCTGCCCAGAGTGGTAGACCCCTCCACCACCACCTGCAAGGTGCATGTGGCTCTAGCAAGCAGTTCTAGGCCCACCCAGCTTGGGTGCCTGGAGCAGGGAACTCCTCCCCTGGCCCCCGTGGTGTGTGCGTGTCTCTAGCAATCTGTTTTGGGTCTACCTGGAACGTAGGACTCCTCCACCACTGCCCACGGGATGCCCACAGCACTAGCAAGCAGTTCTGGGCCTGCCCAGAGCTGGAGCCTGGGGCAGGGATCTCCTCTGCCACCCATGAGGCGTTGCAACTCTAGCAAGCAGTTTTGGGCCCACCCCGCTCTGTGAGGGCAAAGAGACCCACCCAGCAAATGGGTTAGTCTGGGAAGGTTAATACCTCCTTCCCCACCTTGCACCCTGTTGCTTGTAATCCCCTAGGTCTGTGACCCTATTCACTCCAGTAGGCCACTGCTCCCAGGTTTTATGACTGGCAAAATCAGCCAGAAATCTGAGATCAGTGGGGGGGGGGGCTTGCATGTTTAAATTAGGCTTCTATCCGGCTAGATTTCTCTGCTAGTCATAGGTTGCGTTCAGCTCTGGGCAACAGACAAATAGCAGTTTATGCTCAGTCATCAATTCTAGCCTCTGCCCGCCCACTGCCTTTGGCTCAGCAGTATTAGACCCTGCGGGCTGGTGCTTTACTTACAAAAGTTATCTGCATTTTGCCTGTGGCTGCTGTCCGGAACCTCTGTTTGCCCAGAGAGACGGGGCTGGAATGGCATCAGTTTGCAGCTCAGGATGCCACTGTTGCTTTATAGGTGTCCCCTGAGCTGATTTTCTTCTCCTCACACCTGTAGCACAGTCAGCACAGAACAGCACCAGCCCTTTCCCCCTCCATTTCTCTCAAGGAGATGCCCAAGAATCTGGATTCCATAGCTAACAAACCTCCAGACCTCAGAGTGGGTGGGTGGGGACTCCTCGGAGTTCACTGTTGCAGGTGGGGAATATATACAGTTTTATACAGTTTTACTGTTTTATGCCTGACAGGAGCGTGCCATGGCATGCCAGCAGGGGTAGGAGGTCCAGTTTTTAAGGGGTCTCTCCCGTGGGATAGAGTGGGAGGAAGTTTGAACTCGGCTCATTTATTTGCATGGAGTAAACTGCGAGCCCTTGTTGTGGGGGAGGGGATTCCCATCCGCTTGGTGGTGGATTTTGTACCTTTTGGTTGTATTTTGGGGGTCGCAGCTCACCTCAGGAAGGTTGAAGTGCACTCTTCAATCTTCTCTCTTGGGTCTGCTCCAAACCATCAGATAACTTGCTAAACTTCTGTTCTTTAAGCCTCCTTCTGGATGTGAGCTTCTGGAAAAAGCTGGCTGCAGTCCGCCATCTTGGCTCTGCCCCGATGTTTTCAGTTAAGGACCTCAAAGTGGCAGAACCACAGCCCTAGGGGGTATATTTTGAGTAAAAAGAAGGGAAAGAGAAGAACAGACAAGAAGACACATAAACTGGTGTTCACTTGGTTTATTGTATCCTTCAGCTGTACCATGGGAGGAAAAGTAGATTTTCATTTCTCAGTGATGCCCTAGATAGTTTCCATTGCCTTCTGAAGAAGTACTAGTTACTGTGGAAGAAAACAAAAGCACAGATTGTCAAGGTACTTATAGCAATTTCTCTTCTATTGCAAAGCATACAAATAGTTGGGGCATTATCAAGTGAAAAAATTCATTTAGCAGAAAAAAAGAATTCTCAAAAAAAAGCTTTCAAAGATTTTTAGGTTGCATATGAAATTATTCAGCCATAAGTAATATGTTTACTTCATCATTCTCTGCGATTTCTGAAAAACCATAATATTTAATCAGAAGTACTTCCAAATTAGAAATTTTAACATTTATTCACATTTAAGAAAATATTTATGAGTATTACTACTAATATCTCTATCTTATTTTAGAAATTGAAATCCACATTAATTTTGCCTTTTTTTCATTTCTTAAAGTGAATTATTTTGGGATTTTAGATTGCATATAGTTTGGAGGGAACTCTTGAAAACTCATAGCACTGAACCATTGTACCTACAGTGCCTCATGGGTAAAATGGGCTGATTATGAATTTATTTTATACACTAATTTACAGATCTTATATGTTATTAAGTACAACTTCTTAATTCCATTCTCTCAATAAGAGTAAGCTCTTAAGAAACTTCAGAGAACATTAACTGAAGAGGAAAAAACAGACTAAGTAATTTTAAAAAGGTTAATAAAATTGGAAATATATTCGCTGCTGTAGTGCTTTACCAATTCATCTACTCAATCAATGAATTGTGCATTATTAATTTCATTTTAATTCCAAGCATATATTTATTTTAAGACACACCTCCTAATGTACTTACCTATTGCTATGTGTTTGGGTGCTTTCCTGTGACTTGGATCTAAATATATAAGGAAATGACATTGTTTTTGGTTAATATAATACAATCCTTCAAAGTTAAATCATATTTATTTTCATAGCAATTTTTGTTTCTTTTCTTTCAAAGCTGTGCTTACAAAAAAAGGAAATATTTCCAAAATGCATATTTTTACCTATGTACTAATTACTACCAAAATTCATAATCAAAATTCTTGGGCCTCTTTTCCATTATTTATATGCACAGCTTCCTTAGTTCATAACTAGAAGAATTGGAGATAAAAGAATAAATTGAAGGCAAACTAATCAAAATTAATTCACAGATAATATATTATCATTAATAAGAATAGTGACAGAACTTAATAAAATCAGTGGCATAATTTTGCCCCTCCCATCCTTTTCCTACCTCTGTCATTTTATTTTATCTTTTATTTATTTATTTTAAGACACAGTCTCACTACATTGCCCTCGGTATAGTGCCATTGCATTGCAGCTAACAGCAACCTCAAACTCTTAGACTCAAGCTGTTCTCTGGCCTCAGCCTCCCAAGTAGCTGGGACTACAGGTGCCCACCACAACACCTGGCTATTTTTTCTTGTAGTTAGTTGTCATTGTTGTTTGGCAGAACCAGGCTGGGTTTGAACCCACCAGCTCCAGTGTATGTGGCTGGCACCCTAGCCACTCAGCTACAGGCACTGAGCCAGCCTCTGCTATTTTATATCTTCAAACTTATAGTTGATTTTTCCTACTGCTCTGACCATGAAACATTCTGGGTTTATTTAACATAGTTCTCTACTAACCGAATAAAGGGATTGTGTGTATAGACTTGTGAGTCTACTGATATATTCCCACTGTATTTATAGCTTTAAAAAATATTCCTTTTGTGTTCACCCAAGGAGTTGGTTCTACCAATATCTTCAACTAGCTTTTCCCCAAAGAATAATAATAATAATATAAGTTTATAAAGAAAATAAATACAAGAAAATACAATAAGTGTTACAATAGTAAGGCACTTCAAATATGCCTGCTTAGGCTATTAAATATAAGTTCAATAATAATCAAAGAAAGCTTTTGTGTGGTACGCCAAAAATAGGCTAGATTTGAAGTTAACATTCCAATTATAATCTTTAAATGCAATATATATTATCCTATGGATGATTCCCTTGTCTATCCCTCAGTCTAGTTGAATGCTATACTTAGAAGAGGATGTTTATGCAAGTGGCATATTCTTTGAGGAGAAACGATGTGAGGAGACAATAGGAGTAGTTACAATATTAATTGGGGGTCCATATGGGAAGTTCAAGAGTAATCATTTATTCATTAAACAAGTATTTATTGAGCATTTATTCTGCAAGGTGCTATCTATGAATAGAAGAGGAAACTAAACATGGACATTACCTTCAAGTGATTTCAGATTATAAAAGGAGGATAATGCTTGTAGGAGAGCAAAAGGTTGGGTTAATTGCAGTGTTTGAGCATTCTGTCACAACACATTGGCTATAGTGACAGAATGGAGGAAACAAAGAAAATCAGCTTTTTTGTCATACTTAGCTTTTAGAAAGTAACTACTGCCTCCAAAAGACTGACTGTGTTAGGAGACATGCATGACAAACAGGCAGAATAAATACAGAAATATTTACAGCTTTCCTAATGGACGGAGTGGCTTTATGGGGGAAGATAGAAACTATATAGTATGGTGTAGCCTAGAAACCTTAACTTGCAAGGATAAAGAATATTCTAGAACAGCAATGAGTTGAATGTAACTAAAAGAGGTTACTTTAAGGAAGATTACTAGGCAATACAAACAAATGAAAAATTTACAAGGATAAGGAAAGATGAAGCAAATGTTTAATAATTTGAGAAGGACCACAAAGCTACAACTGTAAAGCATGGGAAATGAGGGGGGGATTCTGGGAAGATGGCCGACTAGTAGCAACCCTGGTCAGAGGCTCCTGAGCAAAGGAAGAAAAACTGCTTGGAATCAGAATCTATGAATCCAAAGACGGGGAGCTGAGCCTAGAAAGAAGTTCGGCAAGCTATAAATCCAAGGAAGATCATTTAAGAACATAAAATACAGTTACAAAGTGGGCCCCAGAACTGCTTACTAGAGCCGCCCCCTCCCATGGGTGGTGGGTGAAGCCTGCACCACAGAGAAGCCCCCTGTGCTGGGCAGCCACAGAAGTACTTGCTAGAGCCTAGCACACCCCCACGGGTGGCGGTGGATGAGTCCCCCACTTTGGGAGGACCCAAAACTGCTTGCTAGAGCCGCGCACCCCATGGGCGGCAGAGAAGCACCCCGCCCCAGAGCTCTGGGCAGGTCCAGAACTGATTGCTAGAGCCACAAGCCTCTTGCAGGCGGGGGGGGACCGGAGTGGAGATCCTCTGCTCCGGGCAGCCACAGAAGTACTTGCTAGAGCTTAGCGCACCCCAGCTGGTGGCAGCAGACGAGTCCCCCACTCTGAGAGGGCCTAGAACTGCTTGCTAGAGCCATGCACCCCACAGGTGGCAGAGAAGAACCCCACCCCAGGGCTCTGGGCAGGTCCAGAACTGGTTGCAGGAGCCACAAGCCTCCCACGGGTGGCAGGGGGCCGGAGTGGAGTTCCCCTGCTCTGGGAAGCCACAGAAGTACTTTCTAGAGTCTAGCGCACCCCCGCAGGTGGCGGTAGACGAGTTCCCCACTCCGGGAGGGCCTAGAACTGCTTGCTCGAGCCGTGCACCCCACGGGTGGCAGAGAAGAACCCCACCCCAGGGCTCTGGGCAGGTCCAGAACTGGTTGCTAGAGCCTCAAGCCTCCCGTGGGTGGCGGGGGGCTGGAGTGGAGTTCCCCTGCTCCGGGCAGCCACAGAAGTACTTGCTAGAGCTTATCGCATCCCCGCCAGTGGCGGTGGACAAGTCCTCCACTCTGGGAGGGACTAGAACTGCTTGCTAGAGCCGCGCACCCCATGGGCGGCAGAGAAGAACCCTCCCAAGGTCTCTGGGAAGGTCCAGAACTGGTTGCTAGAGCCGCAAGCCTCCCATGGACAGCAGGTGGCCAGAGTGGAGTTCCCCTGCTCCGGGCAGCCACAAAAGTACTTGCTAGAGCCTAGCGCAACCCCGCAGGTGGCGGCAGATGAATCCCCCAATCTGGGAGGGCCCAGAACTGCTTGCTAGAGCTGCACACCCCACAGGCAGCAGAGAAGAACCCCGCCCCAGGGCTCTGGACAGGTCCAGAACTGATTGCTAGAGCTGCAAGGCTCCCGCAGGTGGTGGGTGACTAGAGAGGAGTTCCTCGGCTCCAGGCAGCCACAGAAGTACTTGCTAGAGCCTTGTGCACCCCATGGGTAGCAGCAGATGAGTCCCCCACTCTGGGAGGACCCAGAACTGCTTGCTAGAGCCACATGCTCCACGGGTGGCAGAAGATCCATGCTCCAGGGCTCTAGGCAGGCACAAAACTGCTTGCTAGAGCCGCACACCTCCTGCTGGTGGCAGGTGGCAGCAGAGGACTTCCCACTGCTCCGGGCAGGTGCAGAATCACTTGCTAGAGCCCTGCACACCCCCACAGGTGGCAGCAGACGAGTTCCCCACACTGGGAGGGCCCAGAACTGGCTGCTAGAGCCACACACCCTATGGATGGCAGAGTTGATCCCTGCTCCAGGGCTCTGGGTGGGCATAGAAATGCTTCCTAGAGCTGCACACATTTTGCGGGCTGCGGGTGGCCACAGAGGATTTCCCCTGCTCTGGGAAGGCACAGAACTATTTGCTAGACCCTCGCATACCCCACGGGCAGTGGCAGAGGAATCCCCCACTCTGGGAGGACTGAAAACTGCTTGCTAGAGCCGTGTACCCCGCAGGCAGCAGAGGAGATCTCCGCTCCAGGGCTCTGGGTGGGCCCAGAACTGCTTGCTAGTGCCCTGGGTGTCCTATGGGCAGTGGCAGAGGAGTCCTCTGTTCTAGGCAGACCCCAAACAGCCTTCTAGAGACACACACACCCCACAGGGGCCAGCAGAGGAGTTCCCTGATACAGGCACCTGTGCTGGGTGGGCCCAGAATTGCTTGCTAGAGCTATGTGCGCCAGCAGGAGGCAGTGGAGGAGTCTAGTGCTCTGGGCAGGCAAAGAACTGTTTGTTAGAGCCACGTGTGTTCTACAGACAGAGGTGGAGGAGTTCCACCCTCTGGCTCCCAGGCTTGGAGGGAATAGATCGTCTTGTTAGTGCCACACACGTCCAACAGGCCACAGTGAAGGAGTCCTCCACTCCCCCCAGCTACTCTGGTGGGGCTGAACTAAGATTGATCTGGTCGTTTGCGTACCCTATGCTACCGCTGCCATTCCCCCACCCACCAACAGTTCCAGTGTGCTGAACCAGGACTGATCTGGCTACTGCCAGTCTCCTGCCCACTGGTTTCCCCAGTAGGCTGAACGAGGTATAATCCAGCCACATACACTCCCGTTCAGCTGCTGCTGTTCCACTGCACCCCAGATGCAACAGCACCAGAGAACTGGGACTAGACAACAGACACGCTCTGCCTCTTTCTCTGGGCAACCAGAAGAAGCCACCAACTGAACAGTTCTGATAAGGCCTCCAAACAAGGTAAACTCAGAATGGGGCGGAATCAGTGGAAAAACTCTGGCAACTCGAATAACCAGAATAGATCAACTCGCCCAAGGAAAAATGGGGCAAATGTAATTGAAGACCTCATCCACAAGCAAATGGCTGAAATGTCAGAAATCAAGTTCAGAATGTGGATAGAAAATAAGATTAACAGAATGGAAGAAAGGAAGGAAGTAGAAGTTCAAGAAATGATTCAAAAGATCTCTCAAGAAGTTATTCAAAACATCTCTCAAGAAATTACCCAAAAGATATCTCAAGAAGTCATAAAAAAGATGTATCAAGAACTCAACAATTTCAAACATAAAGTGATCAAAGATTTTGAAACACTGAGACAAGAGGTTACACCCCTCAAGGATCTGAAAGACACAGTGGAATCCCTCTGTAACAGAGTGGAACATGCAGAAGAAAGGATCTCTGATTCTGAAGACAAAGCTTTTGAAAAAGCCCAGGAATGCAAAGATCAAAAGAAATGGAGAGTAAAAATGAATCTCTCTCTCAGAGAGCTCTGAGATAATTCGAAGAAAACTAATATTCGCCTTATAGGAATCCCTGAAGGTGATGAAGTTGCTTCACAAAACACTGAGGCACTTCTTCATGAAATTATGAAAGAGAATTTTCCAGACATGCCAAGAGACTCTGAAATTCAGATAGCAGGTAGTTTCAGAACCCCTGCAAGACACAACTCAAACAAGACATCCCCCAGACACATCATAATTAACTTCACCAAAGTTAAGATGAAAGAAAACATTCTGAAAGCAGTCAGACGTAAAAAAACCATTACCTACAAGGGGAAGAGTATTAGGTTGACTACGGATCTCTCGGCTGAAATCTTTCAGGCCAGAAGAGGATGGTCATCGAATTTTAATCTCCTAAAACAAAATAACTTTCAACCCAGGATCTTGTATCCAGCTAAACTGAGTTTCATCTATGATGGAGAAATTAAATATTTTAATGACATTCACATGTTGAAGAAATTTCCCATAACTAAACCAGCTCTCCAGGAAATTCTCAAACCTATCCTCCATAATGACCAGGGCAATCCTCCACCACAAAAGTAATCTCACTCAGAAACTTTTGATCAAATTCCAACTTACACAATGGCAAAAGTATTAAAAATGTCTACTGCACTTTCGAGCAACTCGATGTCCAAAATTTTACCAA
>NW_003852751.1:240075-251182 GCF_000181295.1 Otolemur garnettii
CGAGGGTTCACTTCTGTGGTTCATCTTACAAGGTTACAAGTCAATCTTTCTATGAGTAGAATATGAATGTTTTAACACAATAACTAAGAAAGTTACATGAAGGCTATGTTAACCAGTTTGATGGAAGTGTCTTGGATTGTGTGTGAAAACACACTGTACCCCCAAAGTGCATCAATGTACACAGTTACCATTCAATAAAAAAATAAAATAAAATAAATAAAATTACCAAAAAAAGCATGGGAAATGAAAACATTAAAAATAATTCACAGGACCGTTGTTGACACAATTGTAATATTGATGGGCTGGCTATGAGAAATGCAGAATTTTTGTGTGTTTATTATACTGCCTCTTAAATAAACCCTTCCTGAATGCACTCATTTGTTCATATTGAGCTTATGGATATAAATGTAATCCAAAGAAATAAGTGATATTTCTCTGTGTATACCAGTACAAAGGATACAAAAATATTCAGCTCTGAGGTAGTTTCACAAACCAATTTATGAATATCTTGTTTCTTATTAAATTTTGCTATTTTCTCCCTATGTATTAGAAAAGGAGGCAATCAAAACAAGAGTTAGCCAATTGAAGAAAGATTAACTGAGTAAACTAACACTTGTTCCTAGAATAGAAAATATTAATAATTTGGTTTTGGTGCAGACTTTATCAACTGTAGATACTCAATTAAAATACTAAGTAAACAGCCATGGCTTATCAATTTTTTCATTCTTAATTTTCAACATATTTAGGTATAGCTAATACTTCAAAAGTTGCTTACCTGCTGGTGTTTGCTTGGGCACTAGATTCTGACTTGAATCTAAAAGAAATAAAAATAATGTCTGAAAGCTAATATTAAGAAACTCACCTATTCTCAGAATAAAAAGCAGACAATTTTAAACCAAAACTAACTCTTTAAACAATTAGGGAATGCAAATAAATATCATTTTTCTTTATCCAAACACTAAGAACAACGTACAGTACAAAATTTATTTATTTTTTTGAGATAGAGTCTCACTTTGTTGCCCTCTGTAGAGTACTATGGTGTCAAAGCTCACAGCAAGCTCAAATTCTTGAGCTCAAGTGATTCTTTTGCCTCAGCCTCCCATGTAGCTGAGACTAAAGGCACCCACCACAATGCCCAGCTATTTTTGGAGATGAGGTCTCACTCTGGCTCATACTGGTCTTGAACCTATGAGCTCAGACAATCCACCCACCCTAGAGTTCTAGGATTACAGGCGTGAGCCACTCTTCCCAGCCTATAGTACAAAATTTAAATTCCCTGATGGGAAAGAACATCAAGATAACAGAAGGGTATTTTCTCATCATTTTAAAGAACAAAATATAAATTTGACTTTTAATTTCTAAATCTGTTCTTCAGGTTCCAAGTTAGCTTTGTACTTATTCATAAATAAATTGCCACATTTTGTAAATTAAAGTTTGCCCTTTTTATTTCAAATATTTTTTTTAAAAAATCCGAATAGTGGAAACATAACTGAGATTGACATCCAGAAAGGTCTTTTCTTTCTATCAGCAAAAAAAAAAAAAAAGTAAATTAAAAGCTTAGATGGAAAATAGGAGCTAAACTTAATTACCAATACCCTAAAATATGTGGTTCTTCAAAACTCTAACTTGGATGTAGGTGAGGGCATGGATCTCTATGTCCACATATGAAAGTAAGTCTCAGTGAAAATTAAGCTGGGGAAAGAGGAAAAATGGGAATGAGTAAATCCATACCTATTGCATATAGTGCACAATATCTGGATCAAATTCACACGCTTTGCAGATGATATGATTTTACACCTGGAAACCCCAGAGACTCAACTACAGAACTCTTAGAAGTGATCAAGGAATACAGCAATGTCTCAGGATACAATATCAATACTCACAAATCACTCAAGCTGAGAAAACAGGCAAGGACTCTGTTCCTTTTACCAAAGAAGATGAAATATTTGGGAATTTACCTAACAAAGGATGTGAAAGATGTGAAAGATGTCTATAAAGAGAAGTATGGAATTATGAGAAAAGAAATACCTGAAGATGGTCACAAATGGAAAAACATAGTATGCTCATGGTTGAGAAGAATCAACATTGTTAAAATGTTCATACTATCCCAAGAAATATGTAAATTTAATGCAATCCTTATTAAAGCACCAATGTCATACTTTAAAGATCTGGAAAAATACTACATCATTTTGTAAGGAATTAGAATAAATCTAGAATATCCAAGACATTGCTCAGAAATAAAAACAAATAAGGAGGAATCAAGCTACCAGACTTAAGGCTATACTATAAATATATAGTAATCAAAACAGTATGGTACTGGCACAAAACTAGAGAGGTAGATGTATAGAACAGAATAGAGAACCAAGAGATGAATCCAGACATTTATCATCATTTGATCTTTGATAACCCTATCAAAAACTTAAATTGGGGAAAGATTCTCTATTTAACAAATGGTGCTCAGTGAACTGGCTGGTGATTTGTAGAAGACTGAAAGTGGACACAAACCTTTCACCATTAACAAAAATTTACTCTCACTGGATAAAAGATTTAAACTTAAGACCTGAAACTATAAAGATACTTGGAGAGAGTTCAGGGAAAACACTTGAAGAAATTGGCCTGGGAGAATACTTTATTAGGGGGACTCCTCAGGCAACTGAAGCAACACCAAAATCACATTACTGGGATCTGATCAAACTAAAAAGCTTCTGCACAGCCAAGAGCACAGTAAGTAAATCAAGAAGACAGCCCTTGGAATGGGAGAAGATATTTGCAGGTTATGTTTCTGACAAAGGTTTGATAACTCGAATCCACAGAGAACTCAAACTTACTAATAAGAAAAGAACAAGTGATCCCATTTCGTGTGGGCAAGAGACTTGAACAGAAGCTTCTCTGAAGAATACAGGCACATGGCCTACAGACACATGAAAAATGCTTATCATCTTTAATCATCAGAGAAATGCAAATCAAAACTATTTTGAGATATCATCTAACTCCGGTAAGAGTAGCCCACATAACAAAATCCCAAAACTAAGATGGAGACTTTGTCTCTTTAGTGTTTGAATGGATGGAGCTGGAACTTATTCTTCATAGTAAAGTATCTCAAGAATGGAAGAAAAAGTATCCAATGTACTCAGCACCATTATGAAATCAATATATAGTACCAACACTTTCAGATGAAAGATAAAACACAACTATAGCTCAAGATTAAGGAAGGAAGAAGCTGGTGAGGGGTGGGGAGGGGGGACGTTAGATGGCAGGAGGGCTATCAGAGGGACCACACCTATGGTGCATATTACAAAGGTACATGTCAAATCTATTAAGTGTAGGGTATAAATGTCTTAACACAACAAATAATTAAATGAGGTAAAGGCTATGTTAACCAACTTGATGTAAGCATTACCAAATGCACATAAAATCAGCACATTGTACCCCATAAATGCATTAATGTATATAGTTATAATCTAATAAAAAAGAAATAAAAAGTAAATAAAATAGATATACTCTTGGCCAGACTTACTAGAAACAGAAAAGTAAAATCTCTAGTAAGCTCAGTCAGGAATGATAAAGGGGAAATAACAAAAGATGCCACTGAGATGCAAGAGATTATCTCTGAATACTACAAGAAACTATGTCCAGAAATTGACAAGGGAGAAGCAATGGATCAATACTGGAATCACAGCTCCTCCCGAGACTTAATCAAGATGAAATAGACCTTCTAAATATACAAATTTCAAGCACTGAGATCAAAGAAACAGTAAAAATTCTCCCCACAAAAATGTGCCCTGGTCCACATGACTTTACACCAGAATCCTATCAAACCTTCAAAGAAGAGCCTGTTCCCATACTGCAGAAATCATTCCAAAAAGTTGAGAAGTAAGAAATCTTCCCCCAACATGCTCTATAAAGCAAACATCACCCTAATACCAAAATCAGGAAAACAATAAACTAAAAAGGAGAACTACAGACCAATTTCACTAATAAATTTAGAGGCAAAAATTCTCAATAAAATCCTAGCCAGTAGATTACAGGTTGTCATTTAAAAAACATACATTACACTAAAGTAGGATTCATCCCAGGGACAAAAGTCTGGTTTAACTATGCAAATCCATAAACGTATTTCACCATATCAAGAGAAGGAAAAATAAAGTCCATCTGATCCTCTCAATAGATGCAGAAAAAGTATTCTATAAATTTCAGGTCCCTTTCCTATTAGAACTCTGAAGATTATAAACATTGGCAGCACATTTCTTAAATTGATAGAAGCCATCTATGACAAACCCACACCTAATATTATACTGAATGGATTAAAAGTGAAAGCTTTTCCACTCAGATATGGAATGAGACAAGGGTGTTCTCTATCACCACTACTATTCAACATAGTGCTGGAAGTTCTAGCCAATGCAATCAGGCAAGAGAAGGAAACTGAAAGCATCCAAATAGGGGAAGAGGAAGTGAAACTCTCCCTTTTTGCTGATCATATGATCTTACAAACCTCAGAGACTCAACTACAAGACTCCTGGAAGTGATCAAAAAACACAACAATGTCTCAGGATACAAAATCAATGTACACCAATCAGTAGCCTTTGTATATGCCAATAAAAGCCAAGATGAGAAGAAAATCAAGGACACTATACCCTCCACATAGCTTCAAAGAAAATTAAATACCTAGGAATATACCTAACAAAAGAGGAGAAGGACCTCTATAAAGAAAACTATGAACCCCCTAAGAAAAGAAATAGCAGAATATATTAACATATGGAAGAACATACCATGGTAATAGCTGGGAAGAATCAATATTTTTTAAAATGTCTTTACTTCCCAAAGCAATCTACACATTCAATACTATCCCTATTAAAATACTAACATCATACTTTCAAGACTTGGCAAAAATAATTCTTCATTTTGTATGGAACCAGAAAAAAACCCATGTAGCCATGGAAATTCTTGGTAATAAAAACAAAGCTAGCAGCATCAGCTAACATAATTTAGGCTGTACCACAAGGCCATAGTGATCAAAACAGCATAGCATTGGCACAAAAATAGAGACATAGACATTTGGAACCAAATAGAAAACGAGGAGATGAAACTAACTTCTTACAGCCACCTAATTTTTGATAAACCAAACAAGCACATACACTGGGGAAAAGAATCTCTATTCAAAAAGCAGTGCTGGGAGAACTGGTTATCCACATATAAAAGACTGAAACTGGTCCCGCACTTTTCTCCACTTACAAAAATTGTTTCAAGATGGATAAAAGATTTAAATCTAAGGCACAAAACAATTAAAATCCTCACATAAAGTGTGTGGAAAACACTGGAAGCTATTGACCTGGGAGAAGACTATAAGGAAGATTTCTATGGCAATTGCCACAACAAAAAAACAAATGTGACTTAATGAAACTGAAAGCTTCTGTACAGCTAAGATGACAAGAACCAAAGCAAATAGACAACCTACACATTGGGAAAGAATATTTACATATTTTGAATCAGACAAAAGCTTGATAACTAGGATCTACAGAGAACTCACATTAAGCAACATAAAAAGAGCCAACAATCCCTTAGATCCCTGGGAAAGAGAGGTGAATAGAACCTTTTCTTAAGAAGTCTGATGAATGGTTAACAAACAGGAAAAAATGCTCATTGTCCATAATTATTAGAGAAATATAAATTAAAACATCATCTGGCTCGGCGCCTGTGGCTTAAGTGGCTAAGGCGCCAGCCACATACACCTAAGGTGGCTGGTTCAAATCCAGCCTGGGCCCACCAAACAACAATAATGGCTGCAACAAAAAAAAATAGCTAGACATTGTGGTGGGCACCTGTGGTCCCAGCTACTTGGGAGGCTGAGGCAGGAGACTCGCTTGAGCCCAGGAGTTGAAGATTGCTGTGAGCAGTGAAGCCATGGCACTCTACCAAGGGGGACAGCTTGAGGCTCTGTCTCAAAAAAAAAAAAATCATCTATCTAACACCAGAGAGAATGGCTCACATCATAAAATCTTAAAACTACAGATTTTGGCATGGATGTGGAGAGAAAGGAACACTGTTGGACTGCTGATGTGAATGAAAACTAAGACAACCTTTTTGGAAGGCAGTATGGAGAACCCTCAAAGACCTCAAGCTAGACCTTCCACTTGATCCTGCAATCCCATTATGGAGCATCTACCCAGAAGATAAAAATCCTTTTACCACAGGGACACTTGCACTAGACTTTTTCAGCTCAATTTACAATTGCCAAAATGTAGGAAGAGCCTAAATGCCCACTGACCCAGGAATGGATTAACAAGCTGTTAATGTATATGTATACCATGGAATATTATTCAGCCACTTAAAAAGATGGAGATCTTACATCTTTTCTATTAACCTAGGTGGATGCGGAACACATTCTTCTTAGTAAAGCATCACAAGAATAGAGAACAAGAATTCTATGTACTCAATTCTGATATGAGGACAATTAAGGTCCTAGTACATGGTAGGGCTTAGGGGATGGAGAAAGCTGAGAAACGGGAAAGAGGGAAGAGGCTCAGGGTCATGGTGTGTGGTACACCTTTTGGGGATGGGACACAATTATAAGAGGGTCTTTATCTAACAAAAGCAAACAATGTGACTGGTTCTGTGTACTCTCAATGAATTCGCAACAGTAAAAACAAAAAGAAAAAAAATGTTAAAAAGAAAAAGCTATGATAATTGGAATTGAAAATGCCACAGAAAAATTGTCTCTGCCATATTAACAGACAAGGATCACCTAGAGATGCAAGAATCCCAGTTCTGCACTATGAGCAGAATCTCAACTGTTCAAGTCCATTACCCACATATCTGAACTATCAAGTATAGAAAATATTACAATATTTGTACTCTAAAAGAGGCAAACATGAAACGCCTTCTTCCTTCCAAGGTATGCCTCTATATCTCAGTGCATACAGAATTCCCATGAGAATAATCACTGTCCCTGAGAGAAGGAGCTTGAAAAATCTAAAATTACAAACTACTTTATATTAAATAACCTCAGACAAAGTATAGCAAAAAAAAAAAGAAAAGAAAAACTTCAGACATTAAATCAACAGCCTTCAAAATAGCATTATGTACGGTCACCACAGAGATTAAGGCAGGAATAAGGTAAGAAAATGCTTTGATCTCTGTGGAGATTCTACATGTTTCTATTTTAAAGAATTTGATATTATCTGAATGCTAGGAATCTGATAAAGAGTCAATAACTAAAACCTGCAGAGAACTGAAATTAATCAACAAGAAAGGACCAAACAATATCATTTATTACTAGGCAAGATACATGAACAGAACCTTCCCTGAAGAAGACAGATGAATGGCCAATAAACACACAAAAGTGCTCATTGCCCATAATTATGAGAGAAAATGCAAATCAAAGCCACCATAATCTATCACCTAACCCTAATGAGAATAGCCCACATCACAAAATCAAAAAGCTACAGATGCTGGCATGGATGTGAAGAGAAGGGAACACTTTTGCAATACTGGTGGGACTGGAAACTAATACACTCTCTATACAAAGTAGAATGGAGAATCCTCCAAGAGCTAAAAGTAGACCTTGGTCACTTCTCAAAATACATAAATAATTAACTCAAGGTGAATCAAAGACTTAAACATAAGACCTAATGCCATAAAAGTTTCATATGAAAACTTAGGAAAAACTCTTCAAAACAGACCTAGATAAGAGGGGTGGAGCAAGATGGTAGAGGGGATATATCCCTGAGTCAACTCTCCTGGTGGTTTCAGGTTGGCTATATTCCCTAACTACAGTTTTAACATTTAATAAGAATATGGAGGAACAGGGGATGAGAGCTGACTGGAGCTAGCTTTCAACATAAACTTCAGTTCAGGGGGAGAGACGACTGCCAGAAGAACCCAATGAAGCTGAAGGTGGGGAGCCAAGCTGAGAGAAGAGATAGATAAATGCATGTCTTCCTCACTGAGGCAAACCACAACTTCAAGAAAACAAATTCCAGGTTTAGATTGAGCCCAAGCGGAATATTCTCTAGCTCCCACTGAGTGCCTGAGGCAGATAGCCTTCAACTATCTCTGCTGGCTGGTGACAAAGAGTGGTCAATGACTGGAGAAGGCACTGACACTACTTGGACTCTGGCAGGCACAAAACCCTGACAAACTCATTGACTTTACCTGGATGCTGGTAGGCACAAAACCCCAACTCACTTGCATATTGGACAGGACTGGGTTACAGAGTCTGGGTTAACAGAAACTGGTAGTGGGGTTACCAGAGTCCGGTGGTGAAAGGCGAGTAAGGAGAGGAAAGAGACATCAGCCTCCTTACTCCAAATTGTCTACTGAATGGGCCTTTCTGACTCCTCAGATCATCAGAGCAAGCCACACTTGTACCACCAGTAGACACCTATTATCTAGTTGCTGGAGACCTTGTGATCTTTCCAACCTGAGAGTGGGTACTGATCGGGTCAATAGGTTTGGATCTCTTGATTTGGGCAAATTAACTGGTGGTAGAGGGAGAATCTCTGATGCTCTCTGGATTTTCTCAGGCCTAAATTGTCTTCAGGTGGAACATTCTCCAGCTGTCACTGAGTGCCTCAGACAGTTAAGCCTCAACTCCCTTTGGTGGTGGGGGTCAAAGAGCAGTAACTGAGTGGAGCTGGCATTGGCTCTACTTTGATTCTGGCAAACACAAAGCCCTGCCACATTCGCTTATTGGGCAACTAGGTCACAGCCCTGAGGGGACTCCAGTAACTGGGTGTGACAAAGGTACAAGGTGGGGGAGGAGGCATCAACCTCCCTAGAATATTTCCTTCTGACCCCACAGAACACCAGAGTGAGTCATACCTGAGCTGCCAGAAGACCTCTGCTGTACAGTTACCAGAGACCTCTTGTACTCCCCCACTTGAGACTTGTGTTGACTGGGACACTTAACTTAGATCATTTCAACTGGGCCAATCACCTGAGAACTATCTAAAGTGATACCCTGGGGCTGTGGCTGAGAGAAGGTGTGGTTTTCCTTTCCCAGCCTTTGCCAGCAAGGGGAAGGGTGACTTAATCACTGATATTTCTCCACAGCCGAGATCTTAACCCAGAGTAATTGATTTTCTAAGCTAGAACAGATACCAGGTGAAAACAAGATAGAGACATGCAGGCCTCCAGGCTCTCAGACCGTAGCATTATACACATCCTTGGCAAAGCTCTAGGGGAAAAGGTACAGACACCAGTCCCAGCCTTTGCCCAAAAAGGCTAGTAAAATACTACTCCTGGAGCCCCCAGACCAACTTCCTCTTACCTGCTTACCTAGCCAAACAGAGTAAATCCACCATGGGGCAGAGCCAGCGGGAAAACTCTGGTACTACGAATAACCAGAGTAGATCAACCCCCCCCCCCCAAGGAAGGATGTGGCAGAGGCATCTGAAGATCCAACCCATAAAGAAAAGGCTGAGATGACAGAAATCGAGTTCAGAATGTGGATAGTAAATAAGATTAATAGAATGGAAGAAAGGAAAGAGCTAGAACTGCAAGAAATTATTCAAAAGATGACTTAAAAATTTAACAACTTCAAAGATAAAATGATCAAAGACTTCAAAACATTGAGGCAAGAGTTTGTAGCCCTCAAAGATTTCAAAAATATGGTTTAATCCCTTCATAACAGAGTGGAACAGGCTGAGGAAAGGATCTCTGACATTGAAGACAAAGCTTTTGAACAAGCCCAAGAGCACAAAGACGAAAAGAAATGGAAAGCAAAAATGGATCTTTCTCTTAGAGAGCTCTGGGATAATTCGAAGAAAAATAATATTCACCTTATAGGAATCCCTGACAGCAATGAAAACTGCCTCACAAAGTGATCAAGGAATATGGTGGTATGTCAGGATACAAAATCAACATTCATAATTCTGTAGCCTTTATATATACCAACAGCAGCCAAGCTGAAAAAACAGTCAAGGAGTCTATCCCATTTACAGTAGTGCCAAAGAAGGTGAAATATTTGGGAATATAGCTAACAAAGGATGTGAAAGATCTCTATAAAGAGAACTATGAAACTCTAAGAAAAGAAACAGCTGAAAATGTTAAAAAATGGAAAAATATACCATGCTTATGGCTGCAAAGAATCAACATTGTTAAAATGTCCATATTACCCAAAGCAATATACAGTTTTAATGCAATCCCCATTAAAGCCCCACTGTCGTACTTTAAAGATCTTGAGAAAAATAATACTTTGTTTTATATGGAATCAGAAAAAACCTTGAATAGCCAAGACATTACTCAAGAATAAAAATGAAGCAGGAAGAATCACGCTACCAGGCTCAGACAATGCTATAAATAGATAGTGATATAAACAGCATGGTATTGGCACAAAAACAGAGAGGTAGATGTGTGGAACAGAATAGAAAGCCAACAGATGAATCCAGCTACCTATCATGACCTCATCTTTGACAAACCAATTAAAAACATTGAGTGGGGAAAAGATTCCCTATTCAACAAATGGTGCTGGATGAACTGGCTGGCAACTTGTAGAAGACTGAAACTGGATCCACACCTTTCAACATTAACTAAGATAGATTCTCACTGGATTAAAGAGCTAAATTTAAGACATGAAATCATAAAAATACTAGAGGAAAGTGTAGGGAAAACACTTGAAGAAATTGGCGTGGGTGAATTTTTTATGAGACGGACCCCACGGGCAATTGAAGCAACATCAAAAATACACTATTGGAACCTAAAAGAGCTAAAGAGCTTCCGCACAGCCAAAAACACAGTAAGTAAAGCAAGCAGACAGCCCTCAGAGTGGAAGAAGATATTTTCTTTTCTTTCTTTTTTTTTTTATTGAATAGTAACTGTGTACATTAATGCACTTCTGGGGTACAGCGTGGGGGTTTCACAAACAATCCGAAACACTTCCATCAAACTGGTTAACATAGCCTTCACGTAATTTTCTTAGTTATTGTGTTAAAACATTCATATTCTACTCATAGAAAGATTGACTTGTACCGTTGTAAGATGAACTACAGAAGTGTACCCTCAAATCCTCCTCCCTCCACCCATTCCCCCTCCCTCCCTCTTCCCCGTATCCTTAGGTTGTTATTAGGTTATAGCTTTCATATAAAAGGTATAAATTAGTTTCATAATA
>NW_003852751.1:261332-269067 GCF_000181295.1 Otolemur garnettii
GAAAAACATACCATGCTCATGGCTGGGGAAAATTAACATAGTTTAAATGTCCATACTACCTAAAGCCATATATAATTTTAATGTAATCCCTATTAAAGTTCCATTGATTGTCATACTTTAAAGATCTCAAAAAAATAATACTTCATTTTATATGGAATCAGAAAAAATCCTCGAATAGCCAAGATTACTCAGAAATAAAAACAAAGCAGGTGGAATCATGCTACCAGACCTCAGACTATACTATAAATCAATAGTGATCAAAACAGCATGGTATTGGCGCAAAAACTGAGAGATAGATATATGGAACAGAATAGAGAACCAAGAGATAAATCCACCTACTTATCAGTATATGATCTTTGACAAACCAATTAAAAACATTGAGTGGGGAAAAGATTCCCTATTTAACAATGGTGCTCGGTGAACTGGCTGAAGACCTGCAGAAGACTGAAATTGGACCCACACCTTTCACCACTTACTAAGATGTACTCTCACTGGATTAAAGATTTAAATTTAAGACAGAAAACTATAAAATTATTAGAAGAAAGTGTAGGGAAGAAGAATACTTAAAGAAATCAACCTTGGTGAAAATTTTATGAGGAGGACAGCCCAGGCAATTGAAGCAACATCAAAAATACACAACTGGGACCTCATCAAATTAAAAATCTTCTGCACAGCAAATAACACAGTAAGTAAAGCAAGCAGACAGCCCTCAGAATGGGAGAAGATATTTGTTGGTTATGTCTCTGACAAAAGTTTAATAACCAGAATTCACAGAGAACTTGAACATATTAGCAAGAAGAGAACAAGTGATCCCATCTCAGGGTGGGCAAGGGACTTGAAGAGAAACTTCTCTAAAGAAGACAGTCTCGTGGCCTATAGATATATCAAAAAATGCTCATCATCCTTAATAATTAGAGAAATGCAAATTAAAACTACTTTGAGATATCATCTAACACCAGTAAGATTAGCATATAGCACAAAACCCCAAAATCACAGATGCTGGTGCGGTTGTGGAGAAAAGGGAACACTTCTATACTGCTGGTGGGATTGCAAATTAATATATCCCTTTTGGAAAGTCATCTGGAGAACACTTAGAGAACTAAAAATTTACCTGCCATTTGATCCTATAATTCCTTTGCTATGTATATATCCAGAAGATCAAAAACCATGCTACAATAAAAATATTTGTACCAGAATGTTCATTGCAGCCCAATTCATAATTGCTAGGTCATGGAAGAAGACCAAGTGCCCATCAACCCATGAATGGATCAATAAATTGTGGTATATGTACACCATGGAATACTATGCATCCATAAAGAAAGATGGAGACTTTACGTCCTTCATGTTTACATGGATGGAGCTGGAAAATATTCCTCTTAGCAAAGTATCTCAAGAATGGAAGAAAAAGTATCCAATGTACTCAACCCTATTATGAAACTAATACCTATCATGGAAAAACTATAACCCAATTTTAGTCCAAGAATATGGGGAAAGGGAGGGGAAGGGAGGGGGAGGTTGGGTGGAGGGAGGGTGACTGGTGGGATCATGCCTATGATTTATCCTATACGGGTACATGTGAATCTTACTAAATGTAGAATATAAATGTCTTAACACAAAAAAAAAAAAAGAAGAAGAAGAACCCTGGCAGACAGATTTTCTGACTAAAATCTTTCTATCTGCCAGGAGTTCTGGTGCTTTCTCTGTATTCTTTTCTGTAAAGTAAATCCTGTCTTACCAATTATCTGTGATCTGTGGATTCATTTTTTGAATCCCCCAAAACAAGGACCAACTGAAAAAGATTCCAGTATCAAGAACAGTGACATTACAGAGGATAAAACAACTTTTACAAGGGGGCTTCTGCAAAGTAGGATATATAGGAGTTTTATCAGACAATCATTATCATTTATGGTACTCTTACAAAGAAAAATCCATTAAAAATTAATGTCCAAAGCCAAACAATGTAAACAAAAATACAAATGATAGACAAACTTTTTTAAAATAATGTTTAATATTTCCATAGAGGTTAATAAGATATAAAATTTATTAAACAAGACGTAACAAGGCTGAAAAAAATTTCTTATTTTTAAATTGTGTGGGGAAATCACCCAAAATGCTAGATAAACAGAATAATAGCATATAAAAGACAAATTAAGAAATGAACATGAAGGAATTCAGAGACACAAGATTTAGCTTGGGGGACAGTCAGTAAGACAGTCTCTTATGAAAAGATAAGACATTTCCAAAATTAAAGAAAGGCAAGGGTATTCACAGTGAAAGAGAATACTGAGCCCATGTCACAGACTTTTATAAAATAGTGAGAACTAAGTTTAAAGTCAAAAAACATCAATAGTGACAAAATAACTTCTTACTGATTATTAAAATAACAGAAGAATCAGATCAATGAAATTATAGTTCTCCCCAAACATATATTTACTATAAAAATTTATACTTCCAGATTCTTGCTCTCTATCATAATCTGTAAAATTACATGCATTTGCTTATTTTCCCAAGAATCTTAATGATGGGAATACATTCTAAGAGAAGTTTTTTAGGTGATTTTGTCATTGTGCAAACACTATAGAACTTACTTAGACAAACCTAGATGGCATAGCCTACCACACACCTACACTATATGATATACTCTATTGCTTCTAGGTTACAAACATGTACAGCATGTATTTGTACTGAATATTGTAGAGAACTATAACAGCAATCGTAGATATTTGTGTATCTACACATAGAAAATGTCAGTAAAAATATGATATGAAATATTAGAATTGGGGAGGAGGCAAGATGGCTGCAAGGAGCCAGCTTTCCACAGAGGCTCCTGTCCAGAAGGAGAGTTAAAGGACAGAAGTTTAGCAAGTAAAATGAAGGTTTGGAGTTGAGCCAAGAGAGAATGTTGAAGAATGCACATCAACTCTGGTCAGGCAAGATACAACCCCAAGGTCAGATACAAACATTAGGTACAAAATCCATTGCCAAGCAGATGGGAGTCCCCTCACCCAAGAGAATGGCTCACAATATACTTTCTACAAACAAGCAAGCAGAGTTCATACAGCCTCCCATTTTATTCCATGGGAAAGACCCTCTAAAAACCAGACCTCCTTCCCCTAGGGTTCCATGGCACTCTCCTGTCAGGCATAAAACTATATAAAACTGTACATATTCTCTACCTGCAATTCTGAACTCCAAGCACTTCCCTCCACTCTCACCCCAAGATCTGGAAGCCTGTCCCCCATGGAGTCCAGATTCTTGGGCATATTCTCAAGAGGTGTGGACAGGATGTGGGCTGTTTCAGGTCTGTGCTGATTCTGCAGCATGGGGGTAAGGAGAAAACAGCATGGGCATAAGGACTGAAGGAATCATATGGGAGAGAGAGAGGCAGTGCTCTACGGCACAGAGCTGCAGCAGCAAAAGGAACAATAGGGCTCACACACCTGGGGATATTTTGGAGAGTCATTCCCTGTCTCTCTGGGCAACCAGAGAAAGCTAGGCATCTTCTCCAGTGGCAACCACTAACAGAACAGATCTGAGATAGCAATGCAGATCCCATGACTAAAGGGTATGCTTGAGGCAGTACTGGCCTTGGTGGGACACGGCGGGGATGGAGAACAGAAGATGTGTGCACAGAGATGGCATACTCCCAGGGCAAGGCTGAGCCAAGATTGCTTTAGTGAGCCTAATATCCACCTGGCCCTCAGGGGTCATAGCTGATACAAAAGCAGGTGGCCAGAGGCTGGTACTCAGAGCCGGGTGTGAGCTCTAACAGCACCTGCCCCAACATAGACTGCAGTGGAGACAGACACACACCAGCTCCAGGCAGTGGCACAGACCAAGGCTGAGTTGCAGTTGCTGTGAACTCAAATAGCGCCTGGTTTGAATGGGAATATAGCCAGGAGAGAATCACAAATTCTGCAAAAATATAAGTGTCAGCAAGATCAGTCAGGGGTGGGGGTGGAACTGAGTGAACCATCCCAGCTTCCATTAGCCACCCAAAGTTGTCAGGCCTGAGCTTCCCCTGCCAGATGGTGGCAAAGTACATATGCCTGGCCGAGGAGACATAGATCTCCCTGAGACTTAGGCAGGTTCAAACCCTTCGAAGAGCATCTACTCATTGGAGGGAACTGCATCACAGCACTGTGGGGTTACCAGTGACTGGGTGTGACAGAGGTGCAAGGTGGGGAAGGAGGCATCAACCTTCCCAGATTTGCTTCCCTTCCCTTCATTTGCTGGAGGGGGCTTTCTAACTCCACAGAGCACCAGAATTACTCATACTTGAGCTGCCAGCAGACCCCTTCTATCTAGTTGCCTGAGACCTTTTGAACTCTCCCAATTGAGAATAGGTGCTGACTGGGACAATTGATTTGGATCTCTCTGACTGGACCAAAAACCAAGTTCACCCAAGAACTATCCAAAGTGGTACCCTGGGTGTGTGGATGTGGGAAGGTTTGATTTTCCTTTTCCAGTTGTTGCCAGTATGGGGCAGGGTGACTTAATTATGGGTATTTCTCCATAGCTGACACTTCAACCCAGAGTAACTAATTCACTAGGGTACAACAAAGTCCAACTGAAAACAAGACAGAGACACTTAGCCCCACCACACCAAGTAAGTCCCCACTTTCTCAGGCTGAAGCACTGTATGGATCCTTTGCAAAGCTCTAGGGGGAAAGGTATAGACACCAGTCCCAGCTCTTGGGAAAGGGCTGGGAAATCACTACTCCAGGACCCCCCAAACCCAACTTCACCTTATCTGCTCATCTAGCCAAATGGTATAAAATAATCATGGGATGGAATTAGCAGAAAAACTCTGGTAATATGAATAACCAGAGTGGATCAACTCCCCCAAGGAACAATACAGAAGACACAACTGAACATCCTATTCATAGACAAATGGCTGAGATGTCAGAAATGAAGTTCAGAATTTAGATTGCAGATAAGATTAATTTGGATTTTAGAATAAGATTAATACAATACTGGGAAAGTTGAAATTCGAAATGCAAGGGGCATTTCAAAAGTTGTCTCAAGAATTCAATGAATTCAAAGACAAAATCACCAAAGATTTTGAGACACTGAGACAAGAATTTTCAGCCCTCAAAGATCTGAGAAATACAGTATAATCCCTCAGTAACAGAATGAAGCAAGCAGAAGAAAGGATTTCTGACATCGAAGATAAAGCTTTTGAACACTACCAAACTCTAAAACAAGAGAAACAGAAAGCAAAAGAGGACCATTCTCTCAGAGAGTTCTGGGTTAATTCAAAGAAAACTAATAATATTAACCTTATAGTAATACCTAATGGCAATGAAGTTGCTTCACAGGGCACAGAGGCTGTTCTTCATGAGATTATGAAGGAAAAATTTCCAGACACACCAAGAGATTCTGACATTCAAATAGTGGACAGTTTCAGAACCCCAGCAAACTCAACCTGAATAAAACATCCCCCAGGCGCATCATAATTAACTTCACTAAAGTTAACGTGAAGAAGAAAATTCTGGAAGCAGTCAGACATAAGAAAACTATAACATACAAGGGGAAGAATATTAAAATGACTGCAGATCTCTGTTGAAACCTTTTAAGCTAGAAGAGGGTGGTCATCAACTTTTAATCTCCTAACGCAAAATAAATTTCAACCCAGGATCCTGTATTCAGCTAAGCTGAGTTTCATTTATGATGGAGAAATTAAATACTTTAATGACATTCACATGTTGAAGAAATTTGCCATAACTAGACCAGCTCTCCAGGATATTCACAGACCTATCCTCCATAATGACCAGTGCAATCCTCAACCACAAAAATAAACTCACTCAGAAACTTTTTTTTTTCAGTATTTATTTATATTTTTTATTAAGTCATTTGTACGTAGGTCATAAATACATTTATGCCATTATGGGATTCAATGTGTTGATTATTTGTACAAATTGGAGTGCTTATATCCTAGTAATCAATATAGCCTTCACCTCATTTACCCAATTACAGTATTAAGACATTTGCGTTGGGGAGGTGGAGCAAGATGGTGGAGGAGATGCATCCCTGAGTCAACTCCCCTGGTGGTTTCAGATGAGAGTGGGCCTGTGGGATCTCTTCTGCGTGGATTTCTTGCACGGATAAGCAGTGCAGGGCGAGCAGCAAAGAGCTGAATTGCTGGATTGGAAGTGTAGCTCAGAACTACGGTGTCAGCCAGAAAAAACTCAGGGCAGCAGCTGAAATGGCTCCATCTGCCACCTGCGGTGCCAGGTCCGCGGCTTAGGTCCCGGGGCTTGCTTTCTGAGAGACAGAAACCGATCCCTCCCCCAAGAAAGGCTCCTGTGCCCAATTCGCGGGGAGTTTGCATGTCTCGCGGAGACTGTGGTGAGGCGTGGATTCCCCGGGCAGAATTTGGTGGCCAGAAACGGGAGACATTTGGACCTAGTTTGGGGTGTTAGGGATCCAGGCATTTGGACAGAAACTCAAGGGGAAGGGACTCTGCTTGGGAACCGATCCATCCCGTAATTTTGGAAGCTGTCTGGAGCTGCACTGACGCGGTGACCGGCAGGGTGAATAGGTTCCCCTCTTGCAAACACTGAAAAGTCTTTTGAACGTTCTGCTCCAGCGGCAGCAGTTATAACCCCTCCCCCATCAGAAACAAACTAAATTCCAAGGGCAAAAGGAGCACTCTAGCCCTTTTCCCTCGGATCACATAAATTTGTTTGAGGGGAAACCAGGAGTTGAGTGCACAGAATCGGTTCCCTTACTACAAACACCGAAAAATCTTTTGAACGTCCCACCGTGATGGGCGGCCACAGCGGCAGCGCCGGCTGTGGCAGTAGCCCCTCCCACTTTGGAAAAAAACTGAACAGGGACCACAAAAGGGGTGGCCCCAGCTTTTTTCCTTCGGACCACAACGGTTTTCTGTTCAAGGGGAAATTAGGAGTTGAGTGAAAGTCTGGTGAAGTGCGAAATTGTGTCCGAAGTTTGGAGGACAGATAGAAGTGGGCTGCCAGCCAGGAACCAGATGTACTGTAAAACCTCCAAAATGGCATCTCCATAACACCTCCCCCAGAAGTGCGGAGAGCTCAATATGATCTGCAGGGAGCCTTCCGGCATCTGAAGTTGATCCAAGACGCCCAACACTCTGCGGGAACTGTTGCAGGGAGAATCTGGCATCCTGCCAGCAAAGATTCTCCATTATTTTTTTTTTCTTTCTTTCTCTTTTCCCCCATTTTTGGTATAAGCATAGGGACCACTCACAGCGCCACCTGTTCTCTAGAAAATATACTGCAGCAAAGTATATATATATTTTTGAACCGGAAACCCACCGCATTGAAAAAGAGACTTGTTTGTATATACTAAAAAAAAAAAAAAAAAGGTAATTTTCCTAGTGGTGCCCTCCCTTTTTTTTCTTTTTTTCTTAATTTTTAATTTTTTGCTTTTTATTATATATATATATTGATACTTTCTCTTCTTGGATGGTTTGCTTTCCTATTTGTTTGCTCTATCATTTTACGACCAACATTTCTGTGGTTATCCTTTATTATCACTATTTTTTTTTCTTTATCTCTCTCCCTTCTTTCATTTTTGATCTGTTAGTTGACTGGTTTGTCTATTGCTCTGTTTACTTCTTTGTCTGTTTGTTTACATGTGGCTGAGTGTCTGGGCATTGGAGAGTTTGTATGTCTGGTAGCATTTTAGTCTGTTTATTTGTCTGCCTGGTTTCAATGTACTTTGTACTTTGCTAAATCTCCGGGTTGGCTAT
>NW_003852752.1:0-1089 GCF_000181295.1 Otolemur garnettii
CAGTTATTAGCATTCTAATATCGCAACGTAGAAAGCACCAACTCTAAAAAAGCAAACAAAACAAAACAAAACCTTGAAACTTGCTCCCTCTCAACTGGGTTAAATATCCCTTCCTTCTTCTCTCTTAATACCCAGCACTAATCTCCACCTGCACTTACTACATGCTAAAGTGCTCTATTTACATAATTTAACGGGCATTTTTTTCTCTCTTTAGGTTTTGAAATTGTTAAAGCAAATAAGTTACTGTTCTTTGAACATATGCCAGACAGATACTGTGCTTGGCATATACAGATAAAATTCATAGCTCTGAGTTCAAAGAACTCCTTATCTGTATATTTGTATCTACTGATGTGTTCTCTTGTGATAATATCCTATTCTCTAAAGAAAAAATAATCCCAGACAAAGGATGAGACCAGAGTCATTGAGATGTGAGTTGCTATCATGATTTTATTCCTAAAAAGTTTACAACCTTGCGTTATTATCCTAAATATTAATTTTTACTTTCTCCTACTTTTTCGAGGCCTCATGTTTTATATTTATTGTCTTAATTTACAACATGCAAGTTGATTTTATTTTTATAATCAATTATGATTATAAACATTTCTTTTCAGGTTAATTGATTACTTCTGATGACATGAAATTCCTATATTAACTTTTTATCACTTTAGGACTTTATATTGTTTCATTGTGCTGTATTATTATTTTGAGTAAAATATCTTAAAAGAGCACATTGTTTTTTAAATATGCTGTAATATGTAGTAGCATCTGTCTCTATTTTTGAAAATGACCCCTTATAGTTTCAACATTTATTTTTTAGATTAATGTGCTAGTGATATGTTGATTTTTCAATAAAAGAAATACACTTTTACTGAGATTGTAATAACACTATGACTTTATTTTACATTAAGATGAAACTATACCTTTAATTTGTTTAAGTCTCTATTTGATATATTCCAATCAAATTTTATACACATAGATTTCTTCAGGATCATTTGGGCAATTTACTGCTATAGCTATTTATGGCAAATTACAGAAGGAGTTCAGACTTCTATGGATTCATGTTGTTAATGAAATTAATTGCAAAGGAGA
>NW_003852752.1:3778-4966 GCF_000181295.1 Otolemur garnettii
TGACCACCCTCCTTCTTCCCTCTCTCTGCTCTCCCCACCTCCCACCATGTACTAGGTCATTAATTGTCCTCATATGAGAATTAAGTCCATGGGATTCATTACTGGGTTGGTGGGCATTTAGACCGTTTCCACATTTTGGCAATTGTAAATTGAGCTGCGATAAATAGTCCAGGGCAAATGTCCTTATGGTAAAAGGATTTTTTTCTTCTGGGCAGATGCCCAGTAATAGAATTGCAGGACCAAATGGGAGGTCCAGTTTGAGTTCTTTGAGGGTTCTCCATACTTCCTTCCCAAAAGGTTGTATTAGTTTGCAGGGCCTGAAGTGTTCCCTTCTCTCCACATCCATGCCTATGTAACCAGAAAAAATACCATATAGCTAAGGCAGTTCTTAGTAATAAAAACAAAGCCGGGGGCATAAGCCTATCAGACTTTAGGCTGTACAGTGGTCCAAAAAAGCACCATATTGGCAAAAATAGAGACACAGACATCTGAAATCAAGTAGTAAACCAGAAAATGAAACTAACATCTTACAACCACCTAATCTTCAATAAACCAAACAAGAACAAACACTGGGGAAAAGAATCTCTATTCAATAAATGGTGCTGGGAGAACTGGATATCCACAAAAGACTGAAACTGAACCTACACCTTTCTACACTCAAATAAATTGATTCAAGGCGGATAAAAGACCTAAATTTAAGGCACAAAACAATAATAAAAAAAACCTCAAAGAAAGCATGGGGAAAACACTTGAAGATATGGGCCCAGGGAAAGACTTTATAAGACTTCCATGGCAATTGCAACAACAACAAAAATAAACAATTAATTAAACTAAACAGCTTAATTAAACTGAAATGGGACTTAATTAAGCTGAAAAGCTTCTGTACAGCTAAGGAGACAACAACCGAAGCAAATAGACAACATACACAACAGGAAAGGATACTTGCATATTTTGAATCAGGCAAAGCTTGATAACAAGGTTCTAAAGAGAACTTAATCTTGGCTTTCTAGGAAATAAAGAGAGAAAGTCTTGTGACATGAACCTGGAAAGGATGAGGAAGAAGTATCCAAGGGAGAAAAACACTTATGTTTTGTCACCTTGTCAGCAAATTCTATTCACCATTACCACTTTGGGTGGGATAATTTGCAGGACATCATTGTTGTGGAATGTAAATGCTTTCTGAGAATG
>NW_003852752.1:6055-7418 GCF_000181295.1 Otolemur garnettii
TTTTTTTTTTTAAGTTTGAGAGGCAATCTTGATTTCTAATTACACCAGGAGAAAATGATCTTAACAATTTTGATGAGTTTACTCTGTAGAACTCAAAGTTAGATTGAAGATTTGTTACATGATCTTCATATTTTCATCAAGCTATTTTTTCCAGTATCCCTCAGTCTTTCAAGCACTCAATAACTGATGAGTAAGAGAAGGAGAGATAAGAGGAATACAGAAAGAGAGAGAAGATGAAAGGTAAGAAAGAGGAAAAGGGAGGGAGGGAGGGAAAGAAGGAGCATCTGAATGTATTATCTCATAGGACAGTGGCTGAAATAGTCAAAAGATTCAATAATTTTAACAATTTGCTTAATAGAAGAGATAGGAAACATTCGTTTTCCCCAGATGATAGTTATCTTGTTTCTAGTTACTGATGATTTAACCTTTTATTTAGAGGTTAGTATAGATTCACAGGAAAGGCAAATAAGTTTTGAGAGACAGTTTAACCAACCTCCCCTGATATTAACATGTGACATAATTATAGTATAATATCAAATAGAAAAAAAATGAAATTGGTATAATCTAAAGATTATATATAATGCATTCATTATATTTATACACTCTTTATACTCATTGGTATAATCTAAAGATTATATATAATGCATTCATTATATTTATACACTCTTTATACTCATTGGTGTGCATTTATCTGAATGCAATTTTAATCACACATGCTGCCTCATGTAACTACTGCCACAGTCAAGGTAGTAGGGATATCATCTCAACAACTCCCTCATGCTATCTGCTGATAGCCACATTCATTGTTTCCCCTATGCCTAACATGCTGGCAATCACTAATCTCTTCTCCATCCCTACATTTATGTTATTTCATGAATGTTAAATAAACAGAGTGATGAAGTATATGTTTTTTTGAGATTCACATCCTCCTTTCCCCAATATAATTTCATCAAAGTTGATCCAAGTTGTTGAGCATATTAATAATTTATTTTTTTCCTCTTTATTGCTGACAAATATGTCATGTATATGGATATACCAGAGTTTATTTAACCAAGTGCTGACTATTACAAATAAAGCCACCTAAACATTTGTTTTCAGATTTTTGCATGAAAATCACTTTTCATTTCTGTGAGATATCTGTATATGTCTCAGTGTGGAATTGGTAAGTCAGATAATAATAAGTAAAAGTCTTTTCACTTTCAAAAGAAACTATCAGTTTTCCAGAGAGCATTTTACAGTCCCACCAACAATAAGTAATCTGGTTTCTTCACATTCTTGCTAGCATTTAAAGGTATCAATACTTTTTTTTTTTTTTTTTGTACCTTTAGTGACTCTGATATGTGTATAGTGGCATCTCATTGTG
>NW_003852752.1:8752-9023 GCF_000181295.1 Otolemur garnettii
AAAAAAAAAATCTTGCTAACGTATTGATAGGAATTGCCTTAACCCTACAGATCACTTTAGGGAGAATGGACTCTACAGTCTTCTGATCCCTTGAACATGAAAACTAGTTTTCGAACCCCACCATTTCCAAATTTCTTTTTTGTAGAACATTAACATTTTAGAGGCATGGGGAGAATGTGTCATATTTGAGTATTATAAAATTAAATGGATCAAGCACAAGCCTTTGGCAATTTCCAAACTTCATCCAATTTAATATTTTTATGAGTTCATT
>NW_003852752.1:9208-11723 GCF_000181295.1 Otolemur garnettii
CAAAAAATGTTCACCGCATGAATGAAAGCATTCTGTAATCCAAGAAGTAAGCCTCTAAATTTTGAACAAGGTCTAGGAATGCTCTCCCTTCTGTTCTTCTTAGTTTTTGTTTTATTTTGGTTTGGCCGCACATATTTCTAATGATAACATATATATACTCTTACCAGGGTAAAATATAACCCATGAAAAGTTCAACATTAAATGTCATAGTTAGGCAATCTGTTTTTATCACTAAGAAATTCTTCATTGCCTTTAAAGAACTATCCCAACAGAAATTTGATCAGAAATAATACTGATTTTGCATATACATATTTATCACGACCAAATTCAATAATCCAAATTTTCACTAATGTCAAGCTAACTTTTAGTAAAACAGGGAAGCAATTCACCCAAAATAAAAATCTCATCTACTCACTTCTTGGCTTAAAATCATTTAGTAGTCTCCCTCCCCATCACAAGTCAAATAAAAAGCCCAGAAACTTGAAAGAGGTAGAGTGCTCTGTAGATCAGAAACTGACATACCTTTACAGTGTTTTCTCCTGACATTATCCAAACTGCGCCCTTTGTTTATCAGTTGCATAAATTCTCTGGGCTCCCTTATAGTTCTTTCTGTTTGGACATTGTATTTCTTCTGTATGGCTCTACCACAGTGACCTACCTAACTCACCCACACACCCCATCCACTTCAAATATTCCCCTGGCCCTTATCATATTCAGAATTTTAACATAGCATGCTACTTGCCATTCTTGTGTATTTTCCCAATGACTTAGCAGACTGTACCATTAATTCACTTATAAGAATGTCAGGTCCTTAAAGGTGAGAAGAGGGATTTCCAATGTATCCCTCTCTTAGCAAAAAATAAGCTAAGAACACACAATTGGGTGGTAAGGAAATGGCAGCATATAGTACAAAGTTTTGAATCTTCACTCTATTATAATAATTACATGGTCCTAACTAAATTATTTCCTTTTTGAGAATCAGTTATTAATAATGTTATTATTTAATCTGGAGAAAGGAGAAAATAGCTAATATCTAATTGTTTGGCAGACGCTTATGAGGCATAAGTGGAATATATAAGACAAGCGTCTTGTCAATAAAAACCAACAAATGAAATTTTAAAAATTTTATTTTAATTGAGTCTATCGCCATACCAAACAATTCATATACTTATAAAAGATGTTACCAATCCCTTTGAAATAAGATTTTCTAATGTGACTCTCACAACAATTGTGTTGTTGAAAGTTCAGTCTCACTTTAGACACAGAACTTTAGAAACATTTGTCTCTAAAATGAGGCAGAACTTTAGAAACATTTTAGGTCAGGTTGTTGGTTCCCTCCCATAACTCTAGCATTCTGGGTGGCCAAGGCAGGTAGATTGCTTGAGCTCAGGGGTTCAAGACCAGACTGAGAAGAGCAAGACCCTGTCTATACTATAAATAGAAAACTAGACAAGTATAGTGGCAGGTGCCTGTAGTCTCAGCTACTATGGAGGCTGAGGCAAGAGGACTGCTCAAGCCCAAGAGCTTAAGGTTGCTGTGAACTATGACACCACAGCACTCTGCCTAAGGCGAAAAGTGATACTCTGTCAGAAAGGGAAGGGAAAGGGAAGAAAGGAAGAACTTAAGAGTCCCAGTTTTAAAACAACTATCCAGGAAGCAGGCAGTAACAGAAAACTCAAAAACTTGTGCTCCAGGTCTCTCTCTTGCATTTCAATACTTCCTCCACTCTACAACAAAATTCCCATTTCATAAAAAAAAACCTCAAAAAACCTCAAAAAACCTCAAAAAAAAGACCTCAAATGGAGTAACCAAAAAAATTCCAGTCACTAATTGTTTCTCAATGAGAAATAATTTCATATGAGATCTTCCTTAAAACTGCACAACTTTTTTTACAAAGGTAATTTATTTGACTTTAAAAATTACAAAGAATCTAAAACTTTACAACTATTACAGTTATCTCATTTTTACAATTTGCATATAATTTTGTTTGCATTATTTGATTATGATTGATGAATACTGAAATTAAAAAATACACAAGAGAAAAACGTTTTTGTGTTTCTTTTTAAAAATTAACATCAGATAAAGAGTTTTGAGTCTTTCTTTCTCTATGTCTGTCCCAGATATTTCTCATCTACTTTTCAACAAGTAACGTAACCCTTTATGTTCAATGATTTAAGACAAAATTTTAGGTTCACATTCAAGTAAAAGTAATTTCTATATTAAATTCGTTGTGTCCATTTTGAGGAGACCTATAATATAGGAATTTTTTCAAAATCATGAAGGTATAAAGAATAGGGAGGGTTTTAGAGAAAGTGGAATGACGTGTTAATTAATTACTTAAACAAGGAAAAGTTTTCAAAGATCTATAATCTACATAGTTTTAAATCCCTAATAGTGACTGACAGATACCTACATATAATTACCAACCACTCTCTTGGACATTTCCTTTTAAATTTGGAATTCTTAGTATCTAGCAGGGTTCAATTAGATAATTCAATGGTATTTGCAACATCCA
>NW_003852752.1:12068-13697 GCF_000181295.1 Otolemur garnettii
TTTGGTGGGTATTTGGGAAGTGCCAGGCCAAAGTTCTTTACATACATCTCCTAAAGAATCTTACTATCGACAATGCAAAATGGATATGGTTATACTTGCTCTGCAATGGTAGGAATTAAAGCCCTCAAGATTAACTAATTCAAACCTAGAAGATACAAAAAGAACAACATAAACACAGATATATCTGATTCAAAACCAGTTTTCGTGGCTCTACTATCATTTTACATTATAAAGAGAAACTTGATAACCAGAGATATTAAACCAATTATGCAAAAAGACACAAACAGTGATATCACAGCAATTTGAATGGGTACTTTTCTATTTGAATCTACTCCTGAAGGACCTGTAGTATTAAGAAAAACATTCCAAGCAAAACTTATTAAGAGTACTAGTAGGATACTTCAGAGTAAAATAGACATTGTCTTACTTATAATTATGTGAAAATTGTGAACATTATTCCTAGCATACAATTCTAAAAATATCTGTAAGTTCTCATAGCCAAAGTATGAATAAATATTCATATTTCATAATTATAAAGTAAATGCAAAATATTCCTAACACAGTCTTCAACATCTCGTCTTGTATTTTTCTTATCCACATAGAGCTGTCCTTTTGAAATAAAAGGTACCTTTTGGCACATTTTAATATATAGAGGGGGCCAAAAAAGAAATGTATACACAATTTAAGAAAGGAAAAAATTATATTAGAATTGTAATACTCAATATATACCAATAACAAAGGCTGAATGCAAGTCATGTTAAGCAGCTCTTGTAATTATAGAAGTTAAAACATGATGGGAGTACTACAAATTTAATACAGTTTTCCTTTCTTAAAATGTGTATGTATTTTTGGTACACTCTGTATATGTTTACAGTATACAGTTAATTAAAGATCTTTAGTCCAGTAGGCCTTGTTGGTTTTAGCATTTATTTTTAAAAACTGCTAAATGTGAATTTATAGAATAATCAATTCAATCAGTGATATTTCCTCTGATTATTTATATGATAAATTTAAATAATTGATTACATTCTTCTTTCCCAGCAAAACATTTTCTTGGAAAAGTGATCCATTTTTCTATCTTTATGCAATTTCCAAGTTGGTGACTATATAAGAAGTTATGATAATATATAGAAAGAAATTTTTCAAAGCAACTTGATCATCGTAATGCAATTATTCTAACAGATTACTCCTACTCTATCATGGAATACTATTCAGTCATAAAAAACACGGAGACTACATCTTTTATGTTTACCTGGATGAAGCTAGAACACATTCTTCTCAGTAAAGTATCTCAAGAATGGGAAAAAAAAATATCCAATGTACTCAATAGAATTATGAAAATAATATATAAACACATACATATTCATATGAATGATAAAACACAAATATAGCCTAGCAAGGGGGAGGGGAGATGAAAGAGAGGGGAAGAGAAAAGGAGAGGGTAATTGGTGGCAAAAGAGAGGGCATTTGGTGGGATCTCATCTAATATGCACAATGCAAGAGTAAATCTCAAGATAATGAAGAGTAAATTTTAAATGTCTTACCACAACAAATAAGGAAGTGAGGTGATGGATATATTAGTCAGTTTGATTTAAGCATGCCACATTGTATATCAAATCATCACATTAT
>NW_003852752.1:14370-18692 GCF_000181295.1 Otolemur garnettii
GAAGACAATTGTATAAATGCTAATCTGTGGCAAGACAATACAGGTTTGCTCATAGTGCTTCACTCATTTTATTGTTACAAAAGTTCTTTTTATATGATACTTGGGGAATAGGAAACACAAAATATTTCTCCTTATATCAATTCCCAAATCCATATGTTTACAAGCTAAACAGCTAAACAACAATGACAACTGCAACCAAAACATAACCAGGTATTGTAGGGGGCACCTGTAGTCCCAGCTACTGGGAGGCTGAGGCAAGAGAACTGCTTAAGCCCAGGAGTTTGAGGTTGCTGTGAGCTATGATGTCATAGTACTCTACCAACGGTGACACAGTGAGACTCTGTCTCAAAAAAAAAGACAACCGGTGGGAAACAGTCTAGACAGAGAAGTAAGACAAATATCAGGATTTGGAAATCATCAACATATCATCAAAGCTATTAAAGTTGGAAATTTTTGTTCATTGGTTTTAGCATCAAAAGATCATCAGAAACTGTGTCAGTGGAGCTGCAGGACAGAAGAGAGAGTGCAGAAGGCGAAAGAGTAAATAAGTGGAAGGAAAGAAAACTTCAGGTTAAAAACAGGATTAAAGTATGGAAATGAAATCTACAAGGAACTTACAGTCTTAGTGATATGTAAGACCTTACACTAATTCAGATTAGTGTTCAAAAGAAAGTGTGAGGACAAAAAGGGCAAGTTTTACTAGATGGTGGGAGGTTGCAGTATATATTTCCAGAAGTAAAATTATTCTGGTCATGCTGAGGTTCAGCCTTACAAAAGGGCACTGGACAGAACTGGATATAAAAGTTACCGAACTAAAGGAACAGGTTGTTCACTAAAGCAAAGAACATTTAAAGAATGACAGCAGACTAGGGCATAAAAAGGAAGAACTGAAGCTTGCACTCAAGCTCTCCATGATTGCAGAGGGACCACCAAAAGGTTGACAGAATGCAGTGAGAAGAAAAAAACAAACATCATAGTAAAAAAGCATTTTTACACCTCAAAGAAACAGAGACGTAATACATTATAATTTATAAAAGGGACACCACCACACTCCCCAACCCATGATGTATGGTGAACAATTTGAACATGAGAAGTTTTCACTTAAGATTCCAATGTTACCTTACTAAGTACATAGAGTTAATTTTCTTAACTTTATTTCTGACTTCAAGACTCCAAATGGAATTCTGGGTACATTTTACCCAACTACAAATATGGTTTATCACCCAGTCTAGTATCCAAGAGACTTCGCTGAAGATTCTAAATAAAACAAACACTTTTTATTAGCTTGCTGGTTTGTTTAGGGGGTAGGGTTTACAAAGATGAACTCTGAGTATGATACTGGACAAGGTGGCACTGAGACCAGCCACCTTGGCCCTGGATCTGTTGCTGTTGCAGCAAATGGAATGGAGGAATTTGGCCAGACACAGCAGGGAAGACACTGGCGCCATGCTGTCTCTTCACCTGGACTTCTGGCAATTCCTCCAGTACATCCCTGATTGGTCTGTTTCCAAAACCTGCTCCTGATTGGTCTGTCTTCAAGACCTGAAAGTTCATTGGTTACCTGCCACTATGTAAGCCCCTAAGCAGAGAGCCCAAACACGGACCTCCAAAAGAGAGCAAGGAGGTTTGGTTCTTTGTGAGAGCTGTAACGCTTGTATTATAAAACCCATCTTACTGCTGATCCTGCTCTGCAAGGAGGTTTGGTTCTTTGTGAGAGCTGTAACATTTGTATTGTTAAAGAAAACCTAACCTAACGTACTGCTGAGCCTGTGGTCCGAACCGTCAAGACCAAGAGCCTGGATCAGATTTGGTGAGCCAGCCAGAAGGAAAGACCAAGTTCCAGGAAAGATGGTGGACAGAAGACATCCATGATAAGTAATGGGGCCGTTTACTTCTGTCCTATTTTTCTCTATCCTTATCCTACTGGAGATTGCCCACCAGCTTGAAAATATGTGTAGTGTGAATACTGACTTCCAGTTCATAGGCAAGGGGAGCAAACTTTCTAATTCCCCTTGACTTCAGAAAGGAGGCAAAGGGACTGTCGGAAGAATTTTGAATCTAGCCTCTGTTTATTCCTTTTCCCTGGTTGAGAGCCAAGTATGGAGGTAACACCCAGAGAGGCCCTGGGGTCCCAGCAATGATTCTGACTCCAGGACTTGGGAGGGCCTTTCAAAACTTGTGCTCTCCTAGCTTTTACTATTTTCTTTTCTCCTCTATGGTCCCAAAATTTTTCTGTTTTCTGCAGACCTCTTCTAGTTCTCTCCCTCTCCTTGATTGTACATATGCTTCGTGTGAAAGTAAGTAGGAATTATTCATATATTTAGTTAATTTTGTAAAAGTATTCTGGTTTTTTAGAAGTGTGTATTAGATGTTTAAGTGGGGCTTTAAATGTTATAGGTATGCTGTAAGGTCCTTTTTATTGCCTTGCATTGCAGAACTAAATTAGATTGACTTTTTAATGTGTCTGAGAAAAAAAAAAAGACTGAACTTTGTTAACTAGTCAACTCCAGATCAAGGGCAAGATGACTCCCCTCCACAGTTTGCCTGGGCAACCAGAGGCCTGTGAAGAGAAGCCCGGAATGACTCCCCTAGGTGGGAATGGTCCCAAACCTTGTCTAGCACTCATAACCCAGGTATTTGATTTCTTCTGGTATGGGGATGTTTGGGAGAATTCTAGGTTTGTCTAGGACTTGGACTACGTGCAATAACTAATGGTAATACAAAGAGTCTCAATGGGTCTCTCAACTCAACTCTGACTTGTACCTAATTGAGTAGTGTTGCAAATCTTTGGGGAAAAAAGGGGGGGTGGTGGTGGTTAAAAGATGTAGCATTTAAGCCTGTGGGGAATTTAGAAAAAGCTTGCACGAATTCTATAGTGTTAAATGTGCAAATGTTGCATAACCATTTTCTCCAGGATAGGGCTCATCCCCACTTTGATTGATATTCTGAAGCTAATGGGGGGAAGGGGCTGAAAGGGGGCAGAATATATGTATCAGGTGGAACCAAGGCTCCCTGGACCTGATTTCTTGGAGCTGTGCTGCTGGCACGATATAAGCACAGGAGAACCAGCGGGCACTATGGGCTCCAATGGTAAGAGTGGCTAACTCCAGACAAGCACAGGGGCTGAGGAGGCTACTCTCCTCCAGGTTTCTCCCCCAAACATTGGAGGGACACCTCCTTTTGTTTGGTTGGATGGCTTCTTGGGTTGGTCAGAGGACGCTCTGGATGACTCAGGAATATGGGGTGAGACTGATTAAGACGCTGGCCATTTGTTCTTTCTCACAGATGGGTGGCATATTCTCTCGTCAAAAGAACACCCTGCTGGGCTGTATTCTGGAGCAATGGGACATGTTTGATCCCCAGGCGCTGAAAAAGGAATGTATTAATTTTCTTCTGCACCCAGGCCTGGCATCAGTATCAACTCTCCACTGGTGAACAATGGCCCCAGGGGGTACTCTTAATTATAACACCATTTCCCAACTGGATGCATTTTGTAAACAAGAAGAAAAGCAGTCTGAGGTATCCTATGTGCAAGTGTTCTTTACCCTCAGAACCAGACCCCCACAATTGTGTGAGGCCTGTCAAGAACTCTTAAGGGAGATACCATTACCACCTAGATCAAACCCACCATCTCCTACTCCCACACCTTTCATGTGTCCAGAAGACCCTGCAAGGAAGGCCATCCCAAGAGTATTTCCTGGTCCTGCAGGGGCCCCCAGAAGGCAACCATATCCTTCTTTGTGTCCCTTAGTTGAGACTGCTACGGGTGAAAGGGGAACTGCACAAGTATACACACCATTTTCTTTAACAGATTTAAAGCAAATTAAAGTTGATTTAGGAAAATTTTCCGATGACCCCAATAAGTACATAGATGTTCTCCAGGGGTTAGGACAAAGCTTTGACCTCACTTGGAGGAACATAATGTTATTACTAGATCAGACATTAACATTTAATGAAAAGAATGAAGTCCTAGATGAAGCAAGGAAGTGGGGTAATTTATGGTTCATATCCAATACTGATGGTGGTATGTCTCCTGGGGAAAGGGACAGATACCCCATGGGAAGACAAGCAGTTCCCTTTCAAGATCCTGAATGGGACCCTGAAGGGGAAGGTGACTGGTCCCATAAACACTTCCTAACATGTATTCTAGAAGGTTTACGCCAATCCAAGTAAAAGCCTGTGAATTATGCCAAGTTATCTGCTATTTGCCAGGAGCAAAATGAAAGTCCCTCCACCTTTCTTGAGCGGCTTAGGGAGGCAATGAGAAAACACACCCAATTGACACCCGACTCCATAGAGGGCCAAAGTATTTTAAAAGATAA
>NW_003852752.1:19240-20393 GCF_000181295.1 Otolemur garnettii
TCCTGGACACTGGAGCAACCTTTTCCATACTTCTCTCTAACCCTGGTCTTTTATCCCCCAAATCTGTAACTATACAGGGGGTGTCTGGAAAGCCAATTACCAACTTTTTCTCTCAGCTTTTGAGCTGCAATTGGGATGACTGGCTGTTCTTTCATGCTTTCCTAATCATGCCTGAAAGTCCTGCTCCCCTTATGGGGAGGAACATACTAACTAAGGCAGGCACAACCATTTATATGAATATGGGACAAGAATCTATATTATGTTTTCCCCTATTAAAGATGGAAATTAACCCAGAAGTGTGGGCTACTGAGGAACAGGTGGGAAGCTCAAGATATTCTCAACCAGTCCAAATTACAGTAAAGAATCCCACCATTTATCCCAATCAAAAACAATATCCTCTAAAAACAGACATTAAGAATGGATTAAAACCCATAATACAGAATCTCAAATGACAGAACTTATTAGTGCCTTGTAAACAGTCCATGTAATACCCCTAATTCTAAAAGTGCCAAAACCAAATGGAACTTGGAGGCTAGTCCAAGATCTCCGTATTATAAACAAAGCAGTCATTCCTCTTCAACCTGTAATTCTCAATCCATATAACTTATTGTCTCATATCCCTGAAATGGTTTCCTATTTTACAGTCTTAGACCTGAAAGATGCCTTCTTTTGCATTCCACTTCATGAAAATTTCCAGTACCTTTTGCTTTTGAGGACCCCTCTGACTCCAACACCCAGCTTACTTGGACTGTGTTACCCCAGGGATTCAGGGACAGTCCTCACTTGTTCGGACAAGCCCTAGCCAAAGACTTGAGTCGTTTTTCATACCCTACAGCAACTCTTATTCAGTGTGTAGATGACATTCTTTTGGGAACATCAGATGCAGAGGAATGCCACAAAGCTACACAAGCTCTCTTAAACTATCTAGCTTATTGTGGGTACAAAGTTTCTTAGGCTAAAGCCCAATTATGTGTCCCGGAAGTTCACTATTTGGGTCTCCAGCTTTTGCAAGGGAAAAGAGCCTTGGGCACAAACAGAATAGAAGCACTATTGGTTCACCCTTAACCTCGAACTCTGAGACAACTTCGAGGCTTCTTAGGGATTACAGGCTTTTGCAGACTCTAGATCCCTGGATATAGTGAAATAGCTAAAC
>NW_003852752.1:20491-22012 GCF_000181295.1 Otolemur garnettii
CCACTGGACAGAAATTTAATCTGTATATTACAGAACAAACTGGCATTGCTCTGGGAGTTTTGGCCCAATACCCGGGTCCAGTTCTACAACATGTAGCATATCTTAGTAAAGAAATTGACACTGTGGCCAAGGGATGGCCGCACTGTCTATGAGTCGCCTCAGTTGTAGCCCTCTTGACCCCAGAAGCAACCAACTAACTTTAGGTAAATATCTAACTATTTATACTTCTCATGATATTACTGGTCTTTTGAATGCCAAGAGCAATCTTTGCCTGTCCAATAACCGCTTTCTGAAATATCAAACCTTATTACTAGAAGGTCTAGTGCTACAATTACCTGTTACTAATTATACTACTCAAGTATAGATTTTCCAAAAATCTCATCAAACCACACCACCCACAATAAAGATGGTTCCAGTCTAACACCTGATTCTTGTATCACTCTTCCCTCCAGAGAGGTGGTTCCAGTCTGATTCACCAGATTCTTGTATCACTCTTCCCTCCGGAGAAACCCTAACTGCCCCTTCTATCATCACTTAATTAGCAGGAAGCAGTTAGATCAAGTCTTCGCCCTTCTTCCCTAACAGCAGTTAGAGTTTCCACTCAGAGAGGGAGGAATGATACGGACAAGGTGGCACCGAGACCAGCCACCTTGGCCCTGGACCTGTTGCTGTTGCGACAAACAGAGGAATTCGGCCAGACACAGTGGGGTAAGACACTGGCACCGAGCTGTCTCCTCACGTGGACTTCTGGCAATTCCTGCAGTGCATCCCTGACTGGTCTGTTTCCAAAACCTGCTCCTGAATGGTCTGTTTTCAAGACCTGAAAGCTCATTGTTTACCTGCCACTTTATAAGTTCCTAAGCAGAGAGCCCAAACACAGACCTCAAAAAGAGAGCAAGAGAACAAGGAGGCTTGGTTCTTTGTGAGAGCTGTAACACTTGTAGTATAAAACCCATCTTACTGCTGATCCTGCTCTGCAAGGAGGTTTGGTTCTTTGTGAGAGCTGTAACACTTGTATTGTTAAAGAAAACCTAACCTATTGCTGATGCTGTGGTCTGTTGCTTCATTCTTCGAACCGTCGAGACCAAGAGCCTAGAATTCTGGTATCAGGTAGACAGGCAGGTTCCTTCCACTAGATCTGGGCCCCATGGAAAAAGATTCAGCACACACATGTTCTGCTCAGAGTAAGAATCATTCCTAGGTAAAACAGCATGATTAATCACTATTTGCCAAACATTTACTACCTTCAAATACAGAAGAAACTTTAAGTTTCATTGAAGATATTGGAGATAATAAAGAAACTTCTTGTAATAAAGAAGACATAAAATAATCAGGACAAAGAAAAGTAGACTAGGAATGATACAGGACAGATGGTGCCAGGACCTGCCACCTTAACCCTGGCAGTGTTGTAGTTGCAGCCAGCAGAGGAACCAGTGGGCTAGAGAGTAGACAGGGGGTCCTCTGGAGTAGACAAAGGCTCCAACAGCTGGAGGGACCAGATAACTGCTGGGGAAACATTAG
>NW_003852752.1:22577-23888 GCF_000181295.1 Otolemur garnettii
AGAAAGCTCAAGAGAGAGGAAGAGGCAGGAGGAGCGTGGGAAAGGTCAGAGACTGACAGTAACAGTTATGAAATACTATGCAACCCTGACTCTGTGTCAAATACACTGCACAAATGCTCTCCTCAAAGAGAAGGTGGAACTTGACAAACATCAAATAATGGGTAGTGAGTTAATAAACCGATGAGAGGAAAAGAAACTTAAAGACTTTTAAGGGTTTTCTACACATGTATTTTGATTTACATTTTGAGGATTCAGATCATAAGCACTTATTTTAATAATTAATATTAATGAATTCTCCTTGTCACTCCACTCACTCCTATAAGCAAATTGCCCATGTGAATGGAAGTGATTGGCCAATTTAGTGGAAATGACTTAACTGTTTATTATGGTGAAGAGGAAGCTAACTAATTCAAAATAATGCTTATTATTAAGATCACAAAATGAACTTGATTATTTGAGTAAGAGAACAACAAAAAAATGGAATTATTTTAGAATTTTTTTCTTTCTTCTAATGAAAAGAAAAATTGACATTTATTTACCCATCCATTGAATTTATTAATTCAACTCCTAGTCATAATAATTCATAGACTAAAAATGGAATAGTTCATGTGGATGTTCAAGACTTAAATTTTTAGTTATGCTTAACACTTTCAAGTACTTTAACAACATTTGATAGGGACAATGAATAGAAAACAATTTTTGTATTAAATGCACAAAAATCTCAACTCTATTGAATTCATAATCATACAATTAACAAACTAATCCAGCCCTTCATTTTCCTTCTTCCTACTTGATTTCCTATTTTGTAGGAAATAAAACCTTAAAACCTCATGGGATGTTTAAGCTTTTGATTTTAAAGTTTTAAAACTACTAGAAATATTTTTAGGATTTTAATCATTGAGGAACAAATTGCTTTGATACTGATTATTAACCTAGACTTTCCCTGTTGCTAGAAGGATAACATATTTTATATGAATCAGTGTTATTTTCTGTGACAATTGGTGGCAGTATCTGATATGAGTCATTTTCTTACTCTGCTACTGAAAGAAATCAATTTTTAGCCACCTTTTCTCCTATGAAACATGTGTTTTCAGGAAGACAAGTAGGAGAAAAGTAGCCAGGGGCAAATAGTTTAGAGGCTACTAAAATTAAAATTGAGAGGGCTCACACCTGTAATCCCAGAGCTTTGGAAGGGTAAGGCAGAATAGTCCCTATAGCCCAGGAGTTTGAGGCTGCAGTGAGTTATGATCATTCCACTGCACTCCAGTCTGGGTGAAAAAGAAAGACCATGCATCTTAAAAAAAAAAAAAA
>NW_003852752.1:24489-26790 GCF_000181295.1 Otolemur garnettii
ATTATCTTCATTTTGCAAATGAAGGCACTGATAACTAGAGATGAAATAATTGCACAGGGCCACACAGCTTCTAAATGCTAGAGGAGGGACCCACACCCAGCAGTAAGAGTTGGTTAAAAGTTGATGCTCTCAACAGCTATACCATGCTGACCTGAGAAAGTATATGACTTTTCCTTCTTAAATATTTCATTGCCTTTCATAACAACACAATTCACCAAATATTATCATTTATTACCATTCTGTATTATCATTCAGATTACTAAGTATAATGTTTTAATTCCAAAGTCCCAATCTAGGTGAATATTTATAAGATTAACTTTGCTGGCTTAATTATAATAATTTTTAGGCACATCTTAATATAAAGATTCAATGAAAACATTTTTTTCTTCTCATTTGAACTTCACATTTTTGTTTTTATAAAAAAGAAGGAACACACATATCCCATCAAGGATGTAACTCCAACTCTTTAAAATTTACGTTTAGAATGAATTGAACTATCCAGTGATGGAGGTGGGAGTAACATGATGCAAAGTAAAATAAATTCAGAACAAAAACTAAGTTCAAACTACCCTGCTCTGACATAGTGACATGTTCCACTGTTCCCAAATATCTAGTTCATTCCAGAAAAAATAGATTCATCTTTTTAAAAACAGTAGAGCTCTCTCTTAATGCCTGGCCTGGTTCTAGCCTTGAAAAGACAGTGTAAAAAAATTACTATTATCATAATCATCATCATAATCAATACTTTAGGAAATACTTCCTGTCAGCTGAGGCAGGGTGAGGAGTAAATTCATTTTACTATTAAACTAAACTGCCATTTCAACAGAGAATGGCATTTGAATATCTCAAACCCTGCAGTTTAACTTCCACAGGTTATCCGAACATGTTATTTGTAGTATTTTTAGTATTTGATCTGGAATATTTGTAGTATATGATTGAAATGTGTTGTGCTATGGTATACAAATATTGATTAAATAGGTAGAAAAAAACAGTAAAAAAAAAAATTTAAAGTAAAATCTGTTGCCCTACTATCTCAAGGGCAATGTGCCACAAATGTGATGATTTACTTCAAATAACAAAAACCTGAATACTATCTGTTTACATCATTAGCTTCTCTAAGAGGACAACATCCACATGTAATTTGTTCAACCATGTCTTCATTTTTCTTACTAAAATAGACAATTAGGGATTTTGTGAGCAAAAAAAAAACAGTCTTATCGCAAACACTTTGTTGAGATTTTTTTAAAGTTACTTTTATTGTTATTGTTAATCTGTAAACTGTGTCAATTTTCTCATTTCCTTGTCTGCTTTTGCTTTGCCAATGATTGAAATACACAATGATACAATAAGGACCAATACAGTACTCTCTAGGCAATCATAGTATAAACTCATTTCTTATAATGCTATAGAAGCTATATAATTGTGGACACTGATCAATTTTTGCCAAATATCAATAATACATGAAATAATAATTATGCAGAGATCCTGAGAAATATTTCTGGAGTAAAATTTGGCAGTATGCATTAAAAGCCATAAATCATTTATACTCATTTTCTTTTTCCTCAACAGCTATTCCACATTTAGGAATTTATTTTAGGAAAATCATCTTTGAGACCAGCCCCATCAACATCAAAGAAGTTACTCCCTTTCTTATAAAAGTGTGCACGAGTGGGTGGGCACCCTTAGCACAATGGTTATGGCACTGATACCGGACAAAGTGGTGCCCCAGCCAGCTCAGCTGAGCAGGGCTGGGGGACCTGCCACCTCTGTCTTGGTGGCAGCAGCCAGCAGAGGAACCAGCAGGCTGGAGCAAGTGGAGTGGAGCTTTCCTCTCCCACTGGAGGCTCCAGTAGCAAAAAAGACCTGACCAGAGCAGGGGAAAACACTGGCAATTCCTCCAGTGCATCCCTAATTGGTCCATTTTCAATTCTGCTCCTGATTGGTCTATTTTCTCCTTTTCTCCTGAAAATAGACCAATCAGCTCAGCTTTCAGCTCATTGGACAACTGCCCCTATATAAACCCTGAGTAGAGAGCCTAGGGGCAAATCATTGCAGACCTTTGAGGGAGAGAGAGCAGGAGAGCAAAGACCTCAACAGATTGCCACAGATCATCCAGGGAGAGAGAGCAGAAGAGGAAGAGCTGTAACACTTGCATCCTGCTCTGTAAGGAAGTTTGGCTCTTTGCAAGCGCTGTAACACTTATATCCTGCCCTGCAAGGAGGTTTGGCTCTTTGTAAGAGCTGTGACACTTGTATAAAACCTATCTTATCCTGCTCTGCAAGGTTTGGCTCTTTGTAAGAG
>NW_003852752.1:27733-29784 GCF_000181295.1 Otolemur garnettii
TATTCTAAGAAAAAGAAATAGTACCACTGTTACTGTGATGCAAGCCAGGCTTCAGATGACAATTCCAGGACCACCCTCTTCCTCCTCCAGATCCCTGCTTTCCTGCTTGCTTCCTTTTAGACCCATGTAGGACTCTCATCTTTTATTCACTACTTTTCTAGATAATATAGGACATGTTCTTCCAGGCAAAAAATGACTTCTCAGTGAGTTACAGTTAGGGTGGGCAAACGCACCATCATTCATAATCCTGATTGCTGTTCTACTTTAAAATTTTAAGAAAAACAAAGTTATAGCTTCTAAATTGTACGCACAGGTTAGTTGGTGTAATGTGCCATAGCTGTAGTCACATTCCCTTCCTTATCATTTATCAACATACCATAGGGACAATGTGGAATGGACTACAATTTTCCAAAGGGCTCAGTTACAAGTTGGTGCAATATTTATTATGCTGCAGTTTTCATGAGGGAATTTGAGAACATTCATGTATCAGCCCATTCTCTTCAGAAAAGATTTATGAAACAAGCTAAAATTATAATCTCCTCAGATAACTGCTTAGAAGTAAAATAAACAATGAAATAATTATAAACTCTATTTTGTATTTGAACTAGAATTATAGGTTCCCAACCTCATGTTATCCATATCCATTGGCCAACTTCTAAACCATGACCCCACTAAATCACCAAAACACCAAAATACACACACACACACACACACACACACACACACACTCTCACAGAGAGAGAGAGAGAAACACATACTTTTCTGCATAAACTTGATTTTGTTCACATTCCTAAAGCTGGTAAAATCCTTCAGAGGAATCTGAGTGCACTTTCAGCTCCGTTCCATCTGTAGTGGTGTCACTGCTTTTATCATGGTTTGGTTTGGCAAGGTATGAGCATGTGACAGAATTCTAGCCAACAGCAAGTCACAGTAAAATCTGCTGGGATGCCTCTGGCAAAATGTCTCTCACTTTTAAGAAGGACATAATACTAAGATTATTATCTTCATTTTTTTCTGCCTTTGTCATTGTCTGATACCTGAAGTTGGAGCAGCCATTCAGGAATCAAAGGGACCCATTGACAGGAATGGGCTAATACATCAAATGATGCGAAAAGTAAAATGAGCTCTAAAGTCAACCCTGAAACTACCCTCCCAAAATACCAACTCCTTATTTCCTTATTTTATTTGTATTATTTAGGCTATTTTAGCTAGCTTTTCTATAATTTGTAACTGAAATAATCCATACAGAATGTCTATTTCTGTCAAGCACTTTTTTAGTTAAATTTTCTGCCTATAAAATGTACATGGAATTATTTTACCCTCATTTATGTTGTGAAGGATATTTTTATATTTGACTTCTTATATATTGCATATTTTGTGGGTATATATCATCTAGTGAACATTTTTTCCTCTGTGCAAGCTCCATAATTTGTTCATACTTAAATCATTTTTACTGAGAATGCTACACAAGAATTACAAGGTTTCTTGTCCTTCTTCCCATACTGAGATAAGCAGAGGTTAAGTATATCTTGTTTTAAGAAACATTAGCCTAAGACCACAACTCTAGGGCAGGATTTAACTGCTACTGGCTGAGTTCAACTAAATCTGTTGAATAATGAAAATGAGTGTACTAAATAACACCTTTCTTGGGTGTTCTGTAAGGTATATTAATTAGACACTGCAGATTTATTTCCTGTGGAATTTATAACTCAAATGAATAGTACAAAATTGTATTGAGTGAACATAACAAACAGTAACACAAGTTCTTCCTCTCTTTATATTCCCTCTCATTTCATAACATCAGTATTCTTCAATCAATTCTCAAAGTTTTGTGGTTCTTTGCCCTTTTCACTATCACTGCCCTACCTACCTTGTTTAGCCCATTGAAGTAGTTTAACGAATTTCCCCACTCTTTCTCTTCCAAACCACTCCACACACTTCAGAAATAATAATTCCACTAAAATTCTAACTTTGATCATACCATTTCCGTATTCAAAACCTTTCAACAATTCCTCAGAGTCTACAGAAAAAGAAACCAAAGTCTTTGACTT
>NW_003852752.1:33175-34090 GCF_000181295.1 Otolemur garnettii
TGGGCATGCCAGCATATCCCTGAAACAAAGCCTCAAAGTGCACCATGGAAGTCAGCCAATTCTCCACAACCAAAAATGTTCTAACAATCCAAATTAAGAGTCAAAACAATGTTGCTAACATTTTTGATATCAAAGGCTATATTTTTTATGAATTCGAAACAACCATTTGGAAATGCGAAAAGGCTGGATTGAAGTTAAATGAAATGACCTGGACTTTTCACCAACAATTCATGGCTTTTGCATCACAACACTGTACCAGCTGACATGGCACTATTTGTGAGTGAGGTTTTAGTCAGTAAAAATCACTATTTTGGAACACCCTCCCTTTTCACCTGATCTGGCCTGCAATGACTTTTTTCTATATCTGAAGATAAAGGAAATAAAGAAGAAAGACATTTTGATGACATTCAGGACATCAAAGGTAATATAATGACAGCCCCATGACCATTCCAGAAAAAAAGAGTTTCAAAATTGCTTTGAAGGGTGGACTAGGCACTGGCATTGGTGCACAGCTTTCCAAGGGGAGTACTTCAAAGGTGAGTCCAGTGATATTCAGCAATGAGATATGTAGCACTTTTTCTAGGATGAGTTTGCAAACTTAATTGTCCAACCTCATATAACCTAAGCACAGCCTCCCGTATACTTTAAAGTTATAATAGATTATTATCATACCTAGTACACTGTAAAGGCTATGTAAATAATTGTTATACTATATAGTTTCTTTATTTGTGTTATTTTCATTTTATTTTTTATTGTTGTAGAGACTATTTTGTTTTAATATTTTTCATGCATGACTGTTTGAATCTATGGATGTGAAATTCCTGGACATGGGAGGGCTGACTCTACAGCTATACAAGTAACTAAATTCAGAATTCCTATCAAGTTTTAATAGAACATTAAATTTTATAATATTTA
>NW_003852752.1:36157-69904 GCF_000181295.1 Otolemur garnettii
GCTCTTGTAATAACAATTTATGATTAGGATTCTGTGTAAGTCCAGGGCCAAAATGCCAAGAATGAGCAGTCCTCTCTTAGACTGTTCTTTTGGCTGTGTATGCAAAGACCATTTCTTACACATATGTACATACTGTGAAAATTGGAAGTAATACAACTCTGAGTTCAAGGAATGCACACACAGAGGGAAATGATTCTTGCTCTTTAAAACCATGCCATAATTGTAATAATGCTGTGGCTACTAAAGCAGTTTGGAAGAGAGGTCCAGGAAAGACTTTAAAGAGGAAAGGGGTCAGAGTTGAAGGACTGCTGCCAGCCACTGTCCCCTACAGACAGACAAGCCAAGCTTGACAGCTGTATTTCTGTTTCTGTTTTCCTTCTCTCCTTCTACTTGTCAGATGAGGAAGATAAACAGGGTCTATCCAAGACAAAAAACAAAAATGTGGAGAGAAATCTCTGTCTGTGGTCTCCCTCTTACGCTGATCCTTTTCTCCTTCATGTCTCAAAGCTTTTTTCCCTTATTTCTTTCAGACTACAAGCACTTTCCAGGCTCTAACCTTTTCAACCCACAACTCCAGAGCCATTTCTCCTTACTACCCAGTTGAAAGAGCCAAATAACTCTAGTACCCCTAGCATACTAACTATTTCAGTTTACATTAATGGTGAATTCTTCCAAGTACATGTACATATAGTGGTTCCTCCTTACTTTGAATTTACAGTACATCTAAGACTTTCTCTATGAGTCAGTGTGTTCCCGTCTGCACCTAGTTATTAAGGAGTCAGGGTCACACGTTTCTAACTCATTTTTCTTTCTTTCTTTTTTTTTTTTTTTTCTCCAGATGACCAGATACAAAGGATCCAAAACCATTTCACAATATTTTCTTGCCTTCTTGGAGCCTAGGTTTTCATTCATCTGCTGCGAGTTACTATCATGCTATATGATTATTCTTCTATACAAGAAATAGACAAATTGACCCAGTAGCTCAGGGTCCTCCATTACCCAGACACTGCACAAACATGGAAAAATTTACCTTTAATATAAACTAAATAAGTTAGTGCCCAGTGGTACTAAATTATTAGTCTCTTTTGACTAAATGGAGTTGGGAGGGGTAAAGAGATTAGAGTCTGAAAAGTACTAGTTGCCTGGAAGAAATAGGGAAAGAATCCTTCAGGATAGGACAAATTATAAGGCCAAACAAACATATGAAAAAAAGGTTTAATGTTGAGAGACAGTTAAGAAGGGGATGAGAATACAGAGCATGCAAGGAAACCTAAGCTCCAAAAAGGAACCAAAGACTTTGCTGAATAATGCATGAATATTTAACCAAGAAAACTACACTGACATAATGCATGATTTTAGAAAAATTGTCTGTATTAATTATTGTATTAGGCAATAAAAACTAATAATACAATTTGCCTGGCGAAAGTAAAGTAAAATTGATTATTGTGATATGTGGTAAATTTCTGGTTTCTGTATTGTCTACAATGAAACACAGTAATTATTTATAAATGTGTATTAGGTAAAAATATTTAACATGGATTATATTAAACATCTGACAGATTAACGGTGTTCTATATTTTATTTAATTGCAAGAGTAAACTACATATCTACACTCAGTATTTATAATTTGCTCATAAATATTCATCATTTGCTTATAAGCCACAAACACTTCTACCAGAAAGAAGTTTCTGGCCCTGTTTCTCCATCCCTTAGTCTACCTGGCAGCATACTCAGTATAAGAACAGACTTCACATCCCCCACCTTTGCTTGCATCCCACCTTCTACAACTTCACCCAACCAATTTTGACATTGAATTGAGAATGAAATTGTGTCAGTGCCCCAGGCCCACTCTGCTCTTCCCTAAGTGATTTTTGTCATGGCTTCATTAACAAGCTATATACATAGCCCTAGTTTAGTTTCCTGAACTCCAGGCCCCTATCTCCAGCTGCCTCCCTAATTTCCTCAGTTCCCTGAAAATGCCTTCCTCTCTCCCTCCATGGCCTGTTAGCCAACCTCCTCCTTAGTCTGAAACCTCCTGTTCCGAACTTCACCTAGTAACATCATCTCATCTTTAGACCTTAATCTCAGCATAGTTTTTTCTGAAAACTTTCCCCAAACCACCTCCTTCAGTGCCAGACTAGGCAAGGTACTCCAATCACACCCTTTCATAGCATTTTGCAATTTTCCCTTATAAGCTAGAACAATTATCATTAAGTCTATTTCTGCAGTTTTTATCAAATATCATGTCTATTTCCACTGCTATAAACTTCATTGGAATCTAAATGAGGTCTATTCTGCTCAATTTTATTCCTAGTGCTTAGTGTACTTTCTTGATAATTACTAGATGCTTAATGTTTGTGAAGGAATGATGCCAATGCTATCAAAGGTTTCTACAGCAATCTTTTAAATTTTGCAACGAGAAGGACCATCCTCTACACAATTTTGTCAGACTTTCTTTAGGGAAATGTTATTCAGCAAAAACAGAAAAAGTGTTACTAATATAGAGATCATTTTAAATTGTTTTTTTAATGGTGCCCCACCAATTTTATGTCAATCATATCAATTCTCTGACTTTGTATACTGGACTATCCCATCTGTTTTAAGGTTTGTCACATTGGATTAAAAAAAATCAATTTCCCATACATATTTTATCCAAAAATGCTATTTGTTTTATAAGATATCTGATATTCCTATCTATCCTACTTCCAAAAAGAAAAAAAATGTTGAGCAGATAACTTTAATATATCATTATTAATATGGATATAGTTTACCAATCAACTAGCTCACAATGTGTGCACAGATGTCTGTTACTTAAATTGCAACTCTCTTGCTATCGGATACTGAAGACCTTTGTGAAAAAGAACTGTATTTTTCATGACCCATAAAAAAAATCCCATATCCAATCAAGAACTGCGGAAAAAGTAAAAGCAACTGTCTTCCTGATCATTATTTACTGTTTTGATTATTTTTGCAGAGAAAATTTTCATTGCTAATTTATAACTCAGGATAAGCATTCATTTGAAAAACATATTGATAAAGGATATTAAGTATTTCTCAAAAAAGCCCAGGTTAGCTTAATTTTAATCTGTATCAGGGGTCCACAAACTTTTTAAACAGGGGGCCAGTTCACTGTCCCTCAGACCGTTGGAGGGCCGGACTATGGGCCCAGGACAAGTCGGCTGCTAAGCAGGACAAGCAGCATCGGCAAAAATACCCAGCAGGCCAGATAAATGTCCTAGGCAGGCTGCATGTAGCCCAAGGGCAGTAGTTTGAGGATGCCTGCGTAAGTACTCATATAAAACAGCTTAGTAAGTTTCACTGCAAAAATGTATTACTTTTGCTTTATTTGCTAAAGACAACATAGACAAGCTAATAAAATGGCACTGGCACCAAAAAATACTCTTGTGAAAACAGATGAACTATAAATGACAAAATGATTTATTATTGACAGGTCTGTCTGGATATTACTTGGTTCCCCACCTCCTAGTGTCAAGAATGAATACTGGTACCAATGACCAGGTGATCACAGACACAAAGCAATTTTACACTATTTTATTACACAAAAGAAAGAATGAAAGTGAAGAAGGAAGCTACACAAAGTGAAAATATGTTCCAGACAAACAGGAACAGGTCAGTCTCCACACATGAAGAAAGACTAAGCATACTCTACCTTTTATAAGCTCACTAGTTTGTCCCCTCTTTGTCCTGACAGGATTGGTTGCTATTTCCCACTCTTTGGAATGATTGACAGATAAGGATTATAAAACAGATTACCACACAGGTTACAAAAACAAGGTGGTTAATATGACATTTTCTTCTTCTACCCAGGGTAGTTATATGACACTTTCTCCTACCAAGCATGTCTTTTTCCCAGAATCCTTCCCGAAGCTCCACCCATGTTATGCTAATTAGATGGTAATGAGCTCTAGGTCAATTTATAGTCAATAGGATCACTTCTTACCCACAGTTTGGTTCCTAGTTACAACTGGGCCCTTAGCTACCTCTTTGTCACTTATCTCCACAGGACTTAATATTACTGGTCTCAATTTTGGTATTCCCTCAAAATTCATGTGGTAGAACTTAATACCCAAAAGGATAGTATAAAGAGGTGGGGCACTGAGAAGTGATTAGTGGGATTACTGATCAATGGGATTAGTGCCCTTATGAAAGAAGCTTAAGGAAGCTTTCTTCCTTCCTTACCCCCACGTGAGAATGCAGAAATAATGTAACATCTATGAAGCAGAAATCCCTCACCAGATATGGAATCTGCTGGCACCCTAACCTTGGACTTTTCAGCCTCCAAATCTATGAAAAATTTCGGTTTTTTACAAATTATACAGTCTAGGTACTTTATTATAATGGCATGAACAGACTAAGACATTTATAAATACAGTAGACCCTCCATAGGTAACCACGTCCATACACTGGCCACCTCAACTTCAACTAATTTTTATAGACCAGATTATGTACCACATGTACTCAATTGAAGTTCCTTATGTTGACCACCTCTGTATGTTGACCAATTTGTTACAGTTCCTTGGGTGGTCCACTTACAGAGGTTTCACTGCATATAAAACATTTTAATCAACAAGAACATTATTTGTAAATGCTAAAAGATATAATGCATTCATGCTTAGAATCAGCAAAAAGATAAAATCATGGTCTTTACAGATGCATTATAACTAAATATATTAATAGTATAATTTTCATTTTTTAACCATAATGAAAATCAAAGCTGTGAGCATTTAGCCTTCATTTGTATTCAGTATTTCTCATACTATCTTTTAAAGATATTTTTAACTAAGTTGAATTACATTACTAACAGAGAAGGAAAAAAATTTAACTATGATACAACAATTAATTTAGCTGAAATCATTTTCTGAAAGCATGTTTTTGTACTCATTCTCTAAACTAAGTTTAATCTGCAATAGAGGCTACTTAGTAGAAAGTGGAAACTCTTTTAAAATGTAGGAAATGAGATTACAGGCTATCTCTGGGTTATAAACATCCGACTTACCAAAATTCACACTTATGAACAGAAGCTATCACGGTAAGTCCCTGAGTTACAATTGTACAACTGACATGCAGCCCACACTTCTGAATAGAGGGTAGTACAGGTAATAGGTAAATGTATCTGTTCCAACTTACATACAAATTCAACTTGGGAACAAACCTACAAAACCTATCTCATTTGTAACCCAGGGACTGCCTGTACTATATTCCGCCCTCCTGGATCCAAGAATTATTAGATATGGAGGTTCTGTGAAAAGTTAAAAGTACAGTATCAGCCAGGAATGGTGGGTCATGCCTGTAATCCTCACATTCTGGGAGAACAAGACAGGAGATCACTTCAGTTCAGGCATTCAAGACCAGCCTGAGCAAAAGCAAGACCTGTCTCTCTAAAAATTAAAAAAAAAACAAAAAAACAAAAAAACGCTACGTATGTGTTGGGTGATCACTTGAACCAGGAGCCTAAGGTTGCTGTGAGCTAGGCTGAGGCCACAGCACTGTAGGCTGGCAACAGAGTGAGACTATGTCTCAAAAAAAAAAAAAAGTGCAATATTCACAAAAAAGGTACTGTTAATGCATCACCCAATATATAAAGTGCATATACGATACAGGGTAAATAGAATCAAACATGAGAAATAAATTCAAACTAATTTAAAAAGCTACATTTAAGGGTGGCACCTGTAGCTTAATGGGTAGGGTGCCAGCCTCATATGCTGAGGGTGGCGGGTTCAAACCCAGCCCCGGCCAAACTGCAACAACAGCAACAAAAAAAACAGCCGGGCATTGTGACAAGAGCCTGTACTTGGGAGACTGAAACAAGAGAATCGCCTAAGCTCAGGAGTTGGAGGTTGCGGTGAGCTGGGTGATACCATGGCACTCTACCAAGGGCGACAAAGTGAAATTCTTTCTCTACAAAATAAAAAAAAAAAGCTATATTTAAAATTTATTTATAAGAGTTAGCCAAAAGAAAGGAATCATATATGGTTTTTATGTAAAAGATTGATGTCTGAATTCTTAATTATTGAAATACAATAATTATTAATTTTTTGTATTTTATGTATGACTCTACAAATATCTACAGTCTTTTTTAAAAACTATTACCTATTTAAGTTTCTAATTTTTATTGCCTATTTGTGTAGATCTCACTTAAGATAACTGACAATGATAAGGAACAGGACTGTCTGGATTCTCTGTCTAACAATAATTATGTAAATCATTTTACAGATATTTCATATGCACAGTTGATTCCACTATATAATTAAACAGCAAAAATAGCAGTTGATTCATTTTAGTAACACTCAAAATTTAAACACTGTATTTACTGAACTGAATACAAACTGAGAATAAATGCTTTATAATAGATGGCTACTTTTGTAAATAAGATGCACTGGGTGACTTGCTTACATTACTTTTAAATGTTGTTCATAAAATCAGAAAGACATACCAAAATTGAAACAAATGACCTGATTTTTGAAAACTAGAATAGTCTTAAATAAATAAACAACCTAGTCTTCTATGGTCACAACAAAGAATAGTCCATTAACAATAATCAGAATTGTGAAAATTATTCACATCAAGCACATTGTGTTTCAAATCTTAAAATTACTAAGTCATGATGAAAGAGGAGAGGATATGTATTAACTATCTGAAAGTGTTTAAAACCTGAAACTTACCAGTCTTTAACTACAGGAGAATGCTCTAAAGCTTTATTGTTTTATAAACTGTAGAAATATTAAAACAGAAAACAATGGAGTTTAACACTACAACCACTCTACATATTACAGAATGGTTTCCATATAAAGCCAGTTAGAGTCAGTCTTTAGTCACAATAGTTTCAATCATAGGATAACTATAAAGATACTAAATAGTCTAAATATTAGATTCAAAATATATGGAATACTTCGAGCCATCTCTAACATAATGACTTCAGTTGTTGTATTTCAGCACATGTAGAATATCCTATCTACAGATTCTGCAGGATCTTCTTGCCAGTCTTAAAATGGAAATGCTATAAGGACATCATGATAGCATCAACAATACTGTCACTACTTTGGGGGAAATCATCTTTAATTTTATCTCTGATCACCTCCAGACAAAGCACTTTTTACTATTTCTCTCTATATTCTTCCCAAGACCTAATTTATGAGGCCCTGAAGTATAGCAAGCATTCAAATATATATTAGCTGAATGAATAAAGGGATGATTAAAGACATTTTATACAGAACATCTAAATTAGATTTTTGGTTTTTTACTCAGAGTTCCTAAAATATAGATGTGCATCATATATACAACAGCTATCCCAAAACATCAGCAATGCTCTAATTTTACCAACTCTCAATCTTATTTCATGATCTCACAGAACTAATGTTATCTATATGCTAAATTCTCTGAACTGCTTTCTCTAACTCTATTTTTTTATGTGCTACTCGAAAACGGGTATTGGAAAGCAAATGAGAGTGATACTCATATAAAGGTGGCATTAAGATAGCACCTACACACAATCATTACATACTCTTTACATATATTACAATTACAATATAGATCTATTACATATACATTATATATATTACATTTACATTTTGCCTCCTCATGTGTACATATGTGTGGGTATGTATATTTACCAAAGGATGGTACAATATAAATTTAGGTGACCTACTTATCCAAGGTTGGTTTGTAGACAATCTGTGATATGAAATAACACACTTCCTGTATCCTAAAAAGACCCATCAGTATTCTCTCCTTACCACCACCTTTCACTCACCCATCATAGGCCTCACACATTTTCACATGCCAGTAAACAATGTTCTGCTAAGATTGAGTTTAAAATTCCTTAAGTGAGGTGCTCCATAGAAAACAAGGTTCCACAGGTGGAACATAATTCTCCCATCATTTTAAGGATATGACTCTCATTCAGAAGATAGCCATCTTGATTCAAATTCTCCCAGAAGCTGATTTTGAGATAAGATTGAAGCATAAGTAGCTTATTTGGGGATGATCCCAGAAAATATCAGTAGGGAAGAGGTCAGAAGCCAATAATGCTTGCAGTAGTAAACCAGTCATCACTCTGAGCAAGTGGAGTTCACGCCCCTTGGACCCAATATAGACCGTGCTTCAGAATCATCCCAGCCAAGAAGCACAGGAAGCTAACATATTTACTCCCTAATTACTAGTGTGCTCCTCAGATTGGTAGGGGGTTGGGAAAACCTCAGGTGGAAGGGGTTCAGAGAAAGTGGCCTAGAGAAGCTGGGCAGAGCACTAAATTTATTTGTTGTTGGAAATTAGCTACCTATTCCTATATGAAAGAGTGCTTCCTTCTCAATGCTATAGAAATTGAGTCCAAGAAGAAAACTGAGTAGAATCAGATTACTATTAAGGTTTAATTACAAAGAGGAATTTATAGCCACATTAAAAACAAAGGAGCTGACTTTTATTTACTTATTTCATATTAGTTTAGGATTTTGAAAAGAAATAAAAAAGAACTACAAACTGCAAATCAGAAAAAAGGAAGGAAAATAACACTGAATGAATACCTAAACTATGCTAGGAGCTGTGAAATTATTCTTATAAATTCAAATGAATTAAATAGAAAGAACTTAAGAGTTTGTTTCTTGAGGGATATAAATCACAAAGAACTGAGCTCAAGTGATCTTTACACTGGTAAGATCTATTACCCAAGATAGGTATTAATCTCCTAGAATCTCAGTTTTATTGTCCCTAAAGTAATCACCAACCATTCAAGGTTTGTATGAGGATTGACTAAGGTAACATACAGCACTTGGCAGTGCTTAGTCCCAACTAAGTGTTAGTCCAGTCCATGCTCCTCCTCCTCACAATTCTATAAGGTAGATAACATTATTCCCATTAAAAACATAAACAGTACTTATTTTCAAAATGGCTGAATGATTTTTCCTGAGATCACTCAGCTAGTGGGAAAATAAGCAAGGAATGAAATCTAGGACTGTCTGATTCCAAAGCTCTTGCCTTCAAAGATTAACAACAAATGGAACCAAAATCAAATATTAATTTTTCATGAAGCCTCAATTTTAGACAAAAATGTTGGGCTAACATAGACTTTTAAAAGAAATTTTAAATGACTGTGCAAACTTTTTAAATATAGAAGTGATTTATTTCATTTAATTAGTATGAAAGTAGCCAAATTTCTTAATTACTGAAATATTTCTGCATGATCTTTGGAAAAATGAGGGCAAAACTACATGAACAATTAACATCTTGGATAGGATATGATATTTTAAAAAATCAACCACCACCATTATCTCCATCATCAAAGTATGTCCTCTACGTATTCAACCCATCTCACACTTTCCACGATAAGGAACTTCCTCTATATGATGATCCTGAGACCTTCACTAAATACAAATTCAACCACTATGACCATGACGCTATCCTATGCTTGTTAAACTGTTTATCTAGGCAAATACTGTTTACATGAATGTCAATACAAATCTGCTTAACTATTCTTTTCTTTCCCTTCAATTAACCAGAACACCTTACTTTACAAGCATATTGATTAATTAATATTTGTATTTAAATTTATAACCAAATATAGGTAGTTTTGCCTTAAATAATAAGACTGGTTCAAAATATTATACTCTACAAAATATTCATACTTCTCTAAATTACTAACATGTGACCAAAGAAATCCACACAGTTGATGCCCAAGATAAAAATCCTCAGTGTGTTAAGACAGGAGTTGGTAATGGGAGCTGAGAAGGTGAAGAAAAGAAACAGGGAGTATTGCCAAGTAGTGAATAGGCAAGAAATTTTGGAATGGACCAAAAATGGATCTTTTATACTGTAAATTAAAATAGAACATCGATACGATACCAAACTGAACTTCAAGGAAACATTTCATTGAGTTGAAAGGTCAGTGGGCATTACACATATTATTTAATAAGAAGGCACTGTACCATGTGATACATGAAATGACTACTCCAGAAACTACGAAATTGACTAAAACACAAAACGTGTTTTTTTTTTTTTTAATGAGACAGAAACAGAGGAATTTCAGAAGTTTACCCAAAGCAATGATGCTATACGCAAAGCACATAAGGGACATTTTGCTAATAACAGCCTAGTTTTGAAACTTAAGTTTTAATTTTGAGGCATATATACTGTTTAAATTCAAAATACACTAACTATGAAAAGGGTATAGCATGATATACAAACACCATAATTAACAATTGTCACACTTGCCTCTTCAAAGTGAGTATTTTCTATTGCAATTATTGCCATTTTCACAAACTACCTGTTACATATTTAAACCATTGTTTATCTAAGACTCCAAATGTTCAAACAGCATAAAACTCCTAGTGGCAAGTAGTCACCTAATCAAGACAACACAAATAAGGAGAGTGTAAACGGATGCAGAAGATACATCGTTTTTAATGTGTTTTTTCAATAAACTTGGACAGATTTTCGAGTTTACTTAACCACACCTAAGGAAAAAAAAAGGGAAATTATTTGCCACTGCTATAGCCATGCCATTGGGATCTATTGCACCTCTGATACCAGCCTTATACACAACCTAAGAAAGCACAGATAGACAAAAGAATAAGCACCGAATACGTGCAATAAATACATTCCAAGAATAAAAAAAGTGTGAAGGAAAGGAGTTCCTTGTCAATAGCAACTGTTCTACAGAGTCAAAATGGAGAAACCTTTGAGTCCCTTTCCCTCCGTTCCCTAGCCTCATAGTCTCCCCGTCTGGCTCCCGTTTCCTCTTCTCTCTCCTTTCCCCCGTTCAGCCCTCCCCTCATCTCCCTCTCTTTTTGAGCAGTTATTTATGGAGCAACCATGCGACGCACCACTCACCTGTCGTCGTTTTGCCATCCTTGGTCTCCTAACAGCAAATCTCGAAACCGGTACCTGGGAGGCAGAGGGGGCACTTCGCTCTCCAAATCAACCATCCTTCCTCAAAGAGTGGGAAACATCAAACAGCGAATGGAGGAGAGGAAGGCGAAAGAAAGAAAATATTGCGGAGTGGAGGGAGAGAACTAATAAAATGCTGGGGCCAAGCCAGGGGCGGGAGAAGGGGAAGGGGCCTGGGGTGGGGGGAGGGGGTCGGCTTTGAGCCGGAAGCTGAGGCTCTAAGGGGGACGGCTCCTCTCTCCTGAGGGTGTGATGGGGATGATGCAAACCAAGCCCAGGAGCAAAAGTCTGGCTCTGACTAGAATCAACGCTGCCAAGGAACCGCCCCCAGCCTCGGCACCGCCTCTGGTACCCAGGGCTGGGGGGGAGGCGGGAATAAAAAGTTACTTCGCCGAAAAAAACTCAGGGTGCCTAGAAAGAGGGGAGGGGGTGGGAGTGAGAGCCACGTGACGGTAAAGCACTTTCCTGAAAGGCAGGTAAAGGATCCTCCCCGAGGGCTGCCCGGCGGCCGCAGTTCCCTCGGACGCGCGGCGCGAGCGGGGGCGGTGGGTTTGGGCTCCAGACGCTGCCCACGCCGCGCCGCTCGCACTCGCCCCTCGGCGCTGAAGCCCGAGGCCCAGCCAATGAGACTCCCCCTCATTAGCATAACACGGTGACGGCATGGGGGGTGCCTTGGGGACAACCAATGGGGGCGAGCTAATTAGTGGCTTTCCCGGGCTCCAGACCCTTCTCTGGGAGGAGGGGGCTCAGAATGCTCCGAGCGTTCCCGGGTGCAGCCGGCTCCCGCGCTTTGATCGCCTTCAGTTCGGGTGGGAGCGGTGAAGAATGCACGTTTCTGGAGAGGGAATCCCGCGCGCTCTCAGCCCGGGGAAAGTCCCATTTTTTTCTCACGTTCTGAAGGAAAGGAGGTATTTCCCTGAACTCAGGAAAAAATGAAGGGCCACCTTAGGCCGCTGAAGAGAAACACTGAGAAGCTAGGTGATGCCTGGCAAGGCACATGGAACGCATTGGAGAGTAAGTAGTGATAAGTTGGCGTTGCTGCTGTCGCTGCTTCTAGCAGTGCTGTGGGCTTCCAGGTGGCCTGGCCTCAGCCTTCAGCCCCCTTCTATCAGCAGTTCACGCGGCATGAAGTGCTGCTCTTGAGAACCCTGACACACAACCGCTAGTTCTGTTTTCACATAGTGTTTTTTCCTTCAAGAATCGGTTTCATCACATACAGACAGGATCCCCGTCACCCAGACTGGGCCTGAGAAGACAAAGGACGGGAGGACTGTATCACTGTCCCTGCCTTAAATAGGAGTCTCACAGGTTTGCTTGAAGAAGCAAGCTTAATTAAAAGAAAAAAAAAAAGAGATACAATGTGAGAGTCAATCAAAGCATCTAGAGAGTTCAAAATACCTGTGAGATAAACACACATTCATAGTGGGAGTCAGGGAGGACATTGTAAATGAACTGAACTTTCTATATTCATTTGCACCCAACGTAATAAGGGAAGGGAAAAAGTATGAAGCAAGCAGAGAGACACAAAGTACAAGTAGACACAAAGTGATTTTTAAAAATGTTTGACTATGTGGATAATAGTGATTAATTTGGTGTGATTCATTTTCACTGAAAGTCATGTAGTGGAGAGTTTATAAAGAAAATTAGAGGGCTCGGTACCTGTAGCTCAAGCGGCTAAGGCCCCAGCCACATACACCAGAGCTGGAGGGTTTGAATCTAGCCCTGGCCTACCAAACAACAGTGACAACTACAACCAAAAAATAGCCAGACGTTGTGGTAGGCGCCTGTAGTCCCAGCTACTTGGGAGGCTGAGGCAAGAGAATCGCTTAAGCCCAGGAGTTGGAGGTTGCTGTAAACTGTGACACCATGGCACTCTACCCATGGCGACAGTTTGAGGCTCTGTCTCAAAAAAAAAAAAAAAAAAGAAGGAAAGAAAAGAAAATTAGAGGCTGGGGTGGTAGCTCACACCTGTAATCCTAGCAATCTAGATGGCCAAGGTAGGAGGATCGCTTGAAGTCAGGTTGAAGCCAGGAGTCCGGACCAGCCTGTCTAGTGTTGTCGCTGATGCTGGTAGTCGGAGCTATTCAGGAGCTGGAAGCAAGAGGATCGCTTAAGTCCAGGAGTTTGAGGTTGCTGTGAGCTCATTGGGGGGGAGGGGGGGGAACAGAGAGATGGTGGAGGAGGAAAAAGAAAACTGGAAATAATAGAGATTTGCAGAAAATATAGACTCAAATAAAATACAATGAATAACTAAACCTGAGGAGTGATAGTTACACGTGAATAGTCACACCTTTAGTCTCTGTCTTCAAAGTTCTATTTCTTTTTTCTGGATCCATCTTAAATGACATACCCACCATTAAATCTCCTAATTCTTACAGCTATTTATGATGATTTCTTTCTTTGAACCCCTTCCTTTAAATCCTGCATACGCCTATGAAACTTTGGTTGTAGTGTTTATGACATCTCTTCCCCTGTCCTTGTGCCTTATTTTTCTAGCACAATGCCTTCCAAATAGCCATATCACAACAAATGTGTGTGGAGATGCATTAAAAGCTATTAAACCTTGGAAATTAATATTGTTCTACATTTACTTTAGCTCCAGAGTAATGTGTTTGTTTACGAAATCATTATTTAGCATAAACTTTTGTAATCACTTTGCCAAATGAGGAAGTTTTATTACTGCATTAGTTTATTCAGACAGAGAAAAAACAAGTAGGGATGGGGAAGGAGAGAAGGAAATATGATTTATATTTTAGAGCTTATCATCTCATATTAAAATGGGGTTCCAGGTTAATATTTATATTATTGTAGTCTGCCTTTATATATTTGGATGACTAAAAATATGAAATATTTACGTATCATAGCCAAGACACTAAAAAAAGCAAAAAATGGCTACTGATCGTTAGACTCCAGAAATGCTGAAGGTTAAAAGAAACCTGTGCACCTTTATTTACAACTTTGTGGCAATCTCAGTTGTTTGGCTTCTAAGTGCCAAGATAACACTTTGTTAGGTGAGAGCAAGGAGTATGTTAAAAAGAAAAAAATAAATAAGTAACCCCTGCTTAGCTAATAGTGTCACAGCCTAGCTATTAAGGATACAAATGGTACAAAGTTCCCTAACGTACTAAGCCAAAGCTGTTGGAAATCACTGCATTGATAATACATTGATTTTCTGTGTGACCTAAAATTGTTGACAAAGAAAATATCTTAAAATTCTAAATTTAAGAAAATTACATTAATGCAATATAAGAAAAATTCTTTGTCACTTTTAAAAGTCAGCAAAATTTGGGCGTTGGCACCTAAATTTATAATTGGAAGATCGTTTTGCTCTCCCTTATATTTTTTTCAGTTGTCAGTAGGCAGACATTTTATTTTTTGTCATTAATTTGGACTTTCACTTCTACCACCTGTCTTTCTGCACTTTTATTCATTTTTTTTCTTGTCATGTCATGTCACTCCCTGCTGCTAAAATATATTTTCCTCTTTCATACTTTTTACCTTGGTTTTCTTTTTTCATTGTGCTCTTTTGGTCTCCTACCTCATAGAGATTTTTTTTCTCTCAGTATGTGTGAAAGCTTTTGTTCTGCTATAACGTGAGATTCAATTTTTGGAAATAATTTTAAACTTGGTTCTAAACATTACAATTTTTTAGCTTACTCACTGGTATTATTAAATCCCCTAATCAACATCTACTATACTTAAGAACAAGAGAAGAGATTGCCCAAAAAATCCCTTCCAAAAGCTCCTGAATGATTATTCTCATGAGATAGAGAGTAAATGTTTAAAAAAGAGGATTAAGGAGGATGATTCTCTAGTTCTAGAAATTTTATTATCTTTTAGAAAACACATTTAAGTATATCTAATAATTTTTCTAATTCTTTCTAACAAAACAAAAAAAAAAACCTTTTTATAAAACTCTCTGATTTTCAGTACACTGATTGCTGATATGAATGTTTAAACATAAAAAGAAAAGATTCATTCCTATGGGTGAAGAATGATTTTATTAATAATTAACAAGCTATTGATACTTATCTCATGAATAATGAACATAGTCATACTCCTAGATAGGAATTTTTACCCAGAACTCAAAAAGTATGTGTACATCACATATATTATTTTTATGACAAACTTTCTCAAATTGTCAATGAACATATTTATGTAGACCTGTAACAACTACTTTAAAACGAAAATTAAAAATAAAAAAAACTATATGTTAGAAAGCCTACTTCATAGATAGATAGTCTGTGAAGGCAAACAATAAGATGATCAACATCCACTCAGATATCATCTCAGCATGAAGGTGGATGCATGTTCTACTGCTTTTTTTTAATAGAAATGTATTAAATGTCTACTATGAATTAAACTTCTCACAGTCTGATGAGTGAGGGGGGATAATTACAGGAGGATAGACAATCCAGCAGTTACAGTAGAATGTGGTGGATCTCAATGGTGACTAGTACTGGCTACTCTTTTGCTAAGGAGCACATAGAGGCATATAATTCCAGTTTTGGAAAATCAGGGAAGGCTTTATGGAAAGCCTAATATCTATACTCAAGAATAAAAAATGAATGGGTGAATAAGGTGGCAGCAGAAGCAAATAAAGTATATAAGTACAAATATAAATACAAAAAGCATAGAGGATTCTAGAAAATGACAAAGTATCATGAACTTGGATCTGGAATATGTATTTAAGTGGGCAGGGGAAAGAGAAAGAGGGAGAAAAAATAGCAAGAAGGTTGGCGCCTTTATTAAGGATCACATCTGAGAAGGCTTGTGTGTATTTACCACATCTATGAATTTGGGTTTTAACTTGGACACAATGATGAATCTCTTGAGGATATCATGAAGGTAAATGGCAAAGCCCAATTCAAGCTCCCTGTGGTGGCAGCATAGATAATTAATTAGTGAGGATAATAAGAATGGAAGTGGGGACATCATTTATGAGCTATACAGTATATTAGGAAAGATATACCAATTGTCTAAAATGAAGCAGTGGTTATAACACAGATGGAAAGGAGAGGACAGATTTATAGGAAATCAAGAAGACAAGACTTGATAATTGGGAGATTGTGAAGAATCAATGCTACTTGCCAGGTGGAGGATGAGTAAGTAGGTGGAGAGTATTTCTGTTGCATGAGATGGGAATATAGAAGTAGGTGCAAATGAGAAAATAATTACACTTTGAGCCATCTACAAAAGGTCAAATGGAGAATTTTAGAAGGTTCAAATAGGTCTGAATATCAGAAGCAAATACATTTCCAAACATAAAACTTGAAGCATCAATATATACATGTAGGTGGCAAGCTGAAACTGAAGAAGGATAAATATACCTGACTCTTACTCTGTGAGAGAAGAGGATGATGGAGACTGAACCCATGAGAGGTCTTAGGAAAAAGATGAATCAGAGAGGTGGGAACAAAGTCAAGTGGGAATTGGGGAATTCGACTTCTACCATCATAGGAGAAAGACTGTTTCTCTGTTTTCTTGATTAGTTTTGTCTTGACCTTTGATTCAAGCTCAAATAGAGTCTATCTACAGAAATAAAAATGTAACAAAACCTGTCCTACATTTTAAACATGTCTAGTTACATGAGCAGAATCACTTTTATTTCAACAACACTGAAAAGAAGAAGTGGTAGAAAGAAAATGAAAAACCAGAGTATCACAATTGAACCACAGATTCCACCTGAAAAACATAAGTGATAGAGTGGAAAGTCATTTGAAGATTTATGAAGATATTCCAATAATTAATACAACTTACTCCATACTTCCAGTATTTTTTTTGTCAGTCATTCTAAAAATAATATTTGTGGTCAAGGTGAAATATGTATGCAAACCTTGGAATGGATAACTATTAGGAGATAGTTAATGTTTTACTATTTTAATAGTAATATCCTCTGTCATCTTCCTTTTACTTCTTTCCATTTTTTCATAGCCCTCTCTACTCATACATGCTTTTCAGTATTACTCTTAATGATAACACAAATCACCTTCGTTTATCTGCTTCTAAATCTTCTTTATTGTAACTGAATTTTGAGGAAATAACATAGACCCAAAGGGGAAATCATTTAGTGTCAAATGCCATTTAGTAGCTGTGAAGTATGCTTCTTACAACAATCCAGATATCACACCTCCATTACTCTATCTACAACTATCTATAAAATGTACATCTTTTGGGGAGGAAAAAAAATCTCCGTCTAGTTTTGTGAACTCTGGTTTTCATCTTGGATCTTCCCATATTTTTGTTGGTAATGTTGCAAATTCTGCTCGTAGATAGATTAAAAGATGAACCCTTGCTCATAATCATCCTTCCACCCTAACCCCTGTCATCTCTGAATCTGCTAAAACAATAAATGACTACTACATCTTTGCATTTCTCACAATACTTGGCAGATCATCAATAATTGTTTAATGAGTGAGTGAGAAATTAAAAACAGTCAGTCCTACATATCTGCGTGTTTCCCATCAGTGGATTCAAGAAAACCTAAATCAAAAATAGAAAAAAAAAAAAAAAAAAATAGCAATACAACAATGGAAAATAACACAAATAAATATACTGTATGGCAACTATTTGCATAACATTTATATTGCATTAGGTATTGTAAATAATAGTATAGAAATAATTTAAAGTATATGCAAAGTACTTCATAGATTATATGCAAATATTATATCATTTATATAAGGAACTCAAAATACAAATTTTGCTATCTGCAGGGCCATCTGAAACCAATCTCCTGTGGACACCAAGGGACAGCTGTATTTCAATAAGGTAAGTCAGATCATTATTACTGTTGAAACATAAAAACATACAACTGGAAGTTAAATCTCGGTAAAAATAAAACTAGGAGGAGAAGAGGAGGATAGGTAAATTCACATCTATTGGGTGCAGCATACACTATCTGGGTGAGGGGTCACACTTATAACTCTCACTAGATCTGTAAAAAACCAAAGTATATAAATAAAGCATGTATACCCCTTAATATTTTGAAATTTAAAAAAGAAAAAACTTTAAAATGTCAATAATAGTAGGAAATAACAGTATAGATCAGTGGTTCTCAACCTGTGGGTCGCGACCCCTTGTTTACAATGAAAATACATTGTGGCATTAGGAATGTTGAGAACCACTGGTATAGATAATTATTATGTGTCAGGTGCAATGCTAGGAGATTTAGAGGAACTCCAAAAAATAAATAACATTGTCCTAATTTGAAATAGGAGAAAATTTAAGCTCAAAATATATCAGAAGAAGATGCTAGGTCAAGCATTAAATAGTTGATTTTCTAACTTCAAAGTACACGTCCTTCCCAACATATCTAAGAAAAAAATTCCATGTTGAGTTACTAGCAGATATTGATGTTTGCCAAGTGAGAATCTAAATCATAAATAAAACTATAAATGTTTCCTATTACCATCCTACTTATCCACTATGCTCCAGCCTTAACTTCCTTCAGTTGTGCCGTGATTAGAGGGATGGAACTTTCAACCTATCACCCAGCCTCCAGGGAGGGAATAGGGGCTGAAAATTGAGTTGGTCAACAGTGACCAGTGATGCAATCAGTCATTGCTAAGTAATGAAGCCTCCATAAAAACCCAACCAGGATGTGAGGCTATCTTTCAGTAGAAAGTATCAAATTGAGTTAAATTATAGGACCCCCAGTTGTTTGTTAAATAATTGATTGATTGTTGGTGAGGAGAAATCCCCCCACACATTTTGGTCAACAGAGGTAAAGCATCTTGTGTTGAGTGAGAGTATATAAAAATAGAAAGAAAAATTTTAAAAAACTCTTTTTTTCCAGATCTTTTTTTTTTCACCTAAAAGCTTTTTCATCCCTTTTCCCTAAACTGTTTTCCTCCATCTTCATGTGGCCACCTCATAACTTCAGTATCACCTAATCTGTCCTCCCTGATAGCCCAACACAGACATGCCACCCAGTCACTATTATAACAAATTTTTATACCACCAATGTTAATTTTATTTTTAAAATACCTGGCTTGGCGCCTGTGGCTCAAGCGGCTAAGGCACCAGCCACATACACCTAAGGTGGCGGGTTTGAATCCCCAGCCCGGGCCGCCAAACAACAATGATGGCTGCAAGCAAAAAATGGCCAGGCGTTGTGGCGGGCGCCTGTAGTCCCAGCTACTTGGGAGGCGGAGGCAGGAGACTCGCTTGAGCCCAGGAGTTGGAGGTTGCTGTGAGCTGTGATGCCATGGTACTCTACCCAGGGGGATAGCTTGAGGCTCCGCTCCAAAAAAAAAAAAAAAACCTATTACCTCTCTAATTTATGGCATTTCTTTATTATTCCCCCTGGCTCTTCCATTCCCACTATAATACAAGCTCCATAAGGCAGGGACCTTGTTTATCTGGAACAGCATCTCATACGTAGTATGCCCTCCAAAACAAACTTTGCTCAATGATCTAAAATAAGAATGAAGGGACAAAGAAAGAAAAAGAGATTTGGTGAAATAATCATCAAAATTTTAAAACTTCAATCTGAGAAGCCTGTATTACACTTACAGACATAGTTTTTAAATGTGTACATATACATGCACGTTCATGTGTCCTCTTTAAGTAAGGTATGCAAATTTAGAAAAGCCCCTTGTGAGAACCTTATATTGGGGTGTAAGAAGTCCTCTCTTACACGGGGTTTGTTTTGAGAAGTAGCACAATGCTTGAGAAAAAGAAAAAGATGTATGTGGCATGTTCTTAGCAATTGAAAGTTTTACTTCTATGTGAAATACTGGTTTTTATTTTTAATGAAGCTTTCTATTAAGAAACTTAATCTACAAAGAGGAAAACTGGGGATGATTCCTAAATTATGTCTATAATATATCAAAAACTTATTCAGTTACTATCCATCTAATCCAATATTAAAAATGACCTCAGATTCATTACTTTAAAATGTATCATAATTTGAGAATATTTTATACTGACAGGGTAGACATTTTTCTCATTTTGAAGATAATTAAACAGAAGCAAAGAAAGCTAAAGTGAATCACTTCTTAGCCATTTCAGCATAATTTATATGAAAATCAAATTTTCCTGATTATTTTTCAAGTCCCCTAAGCTATAACACAAGATAACAGTAGTTTTTATTGCAAATACCATGTCACAGACACAGTGCATGACAGCAAATCAGATTTTTAAATGTTACTTATTAGTGGTAAATTAGAAAAATCTCATTTTTGTATACAATATGCTACATATACATATATACATATATATATATATATATATCTCAAGAGTGTTGGTTCACTGTATATGTATCCATAAGATCTTGGCATTCACATACTTTCTTTACCCCCAAATTTATGTTGTAAATATTAATTATATCAACGTTATATACCAAATTTGGATTCTTATATATTTTCAGGCAACTCACTTCTTCAAGATATTAACAGTTCTCATTATCACATTGACTTGTACAGTTTGTGTATACAAATTATAAAAAGTTGGAGTGTTTACTGGAAAACTTTTTGTTTTATAAAAATAAGACACAAAAAAATAAAAATAGTGATTGCCAAGGTATTGACTACTCACACTTATAGATTGAAGAAACATAATTGATTACTCACACTTAGAGATTGAAGAAAGGGAGAGGGTCAGTAAGTATGGCCATAAGCAGCAACTATTACGCCTCATATGAAGTTTATGTATTCAGTCATCAGAAAAAGAATTAAATATTAGAACATGAAATGGTAGAGATACTTCAGGGAAGAGGTTAATATCTAACAGATCATATATTATTAGTTATTTCACGTCTGTTTAGCTATCTGAGATTTGACTGCTTCATTCACTATGCACATCTATTATTTGAGGGGAGTGAGTCAATGTACATACATCTTTTTCAATGTAAATATTATCTTTGCAACCCACATCATTGAGGAGTACAATTGTATCCTATCTTTTACAGACATATGCACACTTGTGTGCACACATGCACACATACACACACACAAAAATCTTAGAAAATCTTCTCTAGCAGCTACATCAATTAGGCTCAGAATTCCAGGCATAACTTTGTCTAATACCTAACCCTCCTCTTTATTTCTCTCCACACCTGCTCTCATTACCTCCCCAGTCCATCTCGCTTCCCTGGCTCACTTCAGCCAACTATCAGAAGGAGTTGTTTGGTGATCACATATACTACTACTAAATCTGGATGACATGGATTTAAATACTGAAACTGTATTTATTAGTTTCTTGACCTTGAATAATTTACTCAATGTACTTCATTTTCCCCATCTACAAAATGGAAGAGAGTACTCATTTTAGGAATCAAAACACTAATACATCTAAATATTTTTAAATCGTGCTTGCCACATGGTTTAATATTGTAATTATGTGTGTTTTTCAAAATGTAGTCATCCACAATTTTAGTATTCTTTTTCTTAATGTAAACTCATCTTTGCTGTTTAGCAACTAATGAATTTAATTATGCTTTTCAAATTGTACACAACTGGTTGAACAGCTTTGATTACCTCTGAAGTGATAAACTAAAGGATGCAACCTCGAAGCAATTGAAACTACATAAATGTACTCAAGTTAAAAAGAAAAAAAATAATTCTGCCTGCCCAGAGATTCTTCTGAACTCTCCTGGAAATAATAAATATGGATAATCAGAAAAGTACCTTATATATTCTTCAGTTTGAAGCCAGATCATGTAGGCATTTAAAATTAAAACAAGCATCTTGAATTATATTCACATGCACAGCAAAATAAAAAAAATATATGTACCATATTGAGTTCAGATGCAGCAAGCTGAACATGTGCTACAGAGCTAAATGAGTAATGCAATTTTTACACTGGTTCCACGCAAACTTTACGGTTGCAGAAAATAAGGATATGACAAAAAAGCAATCTGGAAATGTCATAGCCAAATCAATAATAAAGAGAAAAAGTCCACCACCTCCTACTCAAATATCAATACAAAATACATTGAAATACTGATTAGTATGCAGAAATGAAGGGTAGGATATTTAAGAATATTAGGACTAACATTTTTGACAAGGCATTCACCCAGATTAGGAAACAGAAATTTAAAAAGCAATTCCAATTTGTCCCTTGCACTTTTTATTTTCTTTCTTCCTGCCTACAAGCCTATGAGCTCACTTGGACTTAAGCCCTGGGAAAAACACCAAGTTGCACAGTGTGGTACAAAAATGCTAAATGCCATTAGAAGTTAATGACCTGACAGCCAAAAAGTGAGTTTTCAACTAATTTCCTGGATCAGGAATAGATTATTTTCCTAGTAGTTGACTACCAAATTCTTCATGGATGTGATTATTCTTCAGTTTATCTGTTTTATTCAGGTAATCTTTCAAAAATATTTTATCCATAGATCAATTAAACTAGAACATGGGCCAAATAAGGCCAAAATTGTGAATCTAATAAAACAAATAGCTTTATTTTTAAATTTCCCATCAATTGTTCTTCCTTTTTCTTGTATTACTAAAAATCCCTGCTAAGGATCAGCTCCTGATAACCTCAACAACAGAAGAAGGACTGACTCCAAGTTCCTAGGAGAAACTTGGTCATGCTTAAGGGAGAAAATATAGATTCTCAAATCATAATCCTTAAGTAACAAAAATATCCATATTAAAGATATTGCAGAAACTGCATTTAACTCTGAAAGAATAGCCAAGTTAAAAAGTCAAGTCAAAAATGAAATGAGAACGCCCAATACCAGGGGAAGATTCTAAGAACTAGACCCAGGTAGGCAGAGCAAGAGGAGTCAGAAGAAAAAGGACAACAAAAAGCATGAAGGCAAATGTGATGTTTCCAAATTAGCAGATTGCTGCTTCTCAGACAAGGAGATTTTGCCACTTTTCATAAGGACTAGGGACCAAAATGTTTTGGTATATTACTTAGGTTGTTCTTGATTTTAAGTAACTGAATACTTGCTTTACAATTTCATAAAAAATTAAATCTATTATCTCACATATGGAAAAATTCTGAGGTAGGGCAGCTCTAGCTAAGGCTTGGCATAGTGACCTAAGAATGCCTCTATATCGCATTACCCTGCCTTCTGCATCCTCCCTGTGATGTCAAGATAGCTGTCAGAAGCTCTGAAGATTAATTTACTGAGTTCCAAGAGAAAAAAGAATACCTTTAAATCTATGATTCCCAGGAAAATGTGGACCTATAACAGTAAATCTCCCAAGTCTTTGGTTTCCCGATCTATAACTAAAGAATAAAAATCATGAAATAGTCCAGTCTGTATAGTTTGTCTTTGTCTATTGTCTAATCCTTTTCAGAGGAAGACAAAATGTAAAATAGAATGGACTTCAGAAACTGCACATATGGCACTTAAAGTAGACATGTAAAGCCTACTCTGAGATCATATTGCAAACAAGATACTGAGATAAATCCCAGTTTATCATATTGGACTTCACTTTTGCTCTACCAACATCCTGTTCATATATATAAAAGTCCTCTGCTTTTCATTTGATCATGGTGAGATTCTACCACACACTCCTACACACCCACATGAGCATGTGATCCAGGTTGGGTCAGACAGTATGGGTAATGGGAAAGAGAAATATTTAATGTATGGATCTCAGGGAAGAGAAAGTCTTTCTGCCTGGTTTCTAATTAGGGGCCACGTGTGTCCTTATTGCTAACAATTTGGAAATAATTAGGACTTCACAGCAATAATTTAAAAATTATTTTTTAAACTTTTGGAATTTTTCCTCTGGACATGACTAAATTAAGCATCCCTCCTAGAATACCTAGTCATAGTAATCCCAAGTTCTCTTTTGCCAAAGATAGCTTGAAATGAATTGTTATCATTTGTACCTGAAAAAAAATCCCTAAAAAAATATGACAATCTCCTCAATAGTCCTATGAAAAATTACTAGTCATTTTTGGCCCAATGCTAGAATATTTTCTTAGTAAAACCAAGTAGAGTAACAACTTTATAATTTTTTTTTCAGCAAATTCCATTGTTGTTCATATGTTAATTTTCTAGTCGCTGACATGAACTAATATTCCACATTTAGATTCCAAATTTTACATTCTTCAGTAATTACATACCCACTGCAAATCATCAGACCACCTGACCCCATAGAAAAATAAAATATTTTATAGTAATAGCAGCCTTTCATAGATAAGCAATTAAAAAGGTTTGCTGACCAATGTTTTATCCAATTTTAACATTTTACATTATTTTAAATGCATGAATTGAGCATTCTTTATACTTTTGCAATTTTATCCATAATTTTCTTTCATGCCAACGCAAACAGCAATCATCTATAAGAAAAATATAGACTGCAATATTATCAATTAGACTAGGACACGTCCACACCCCATATCACAAACTTTAAGTAAAAATTTTTAGAAAATTTTATTGGGACTAAAACGGGAAAAAGTATCAAGAACAAGGGCAAGCTCTTTAAGACCCTTTAAAAAATAAGGAGGGCCCTCTTAGATGGCACAGCTCTGAAATGAACAAAGGTACCTTACATGGAAAGTGTAAATAGGATACAGGTGTTCTAAAGGAAGATTGAGGAATGAGGGAGACTGAATAAGAGACTGCATAGATATGCCATCTTTTCAGAAAGCAGTCGAGAGGAGAGTACATAAACCATGATCACCAGGTGATAGCTAGTGAAAGCCTGCTGAAAATAAATTAGCGGATGCTAAATATGCCATAGGCACCTGGAACATAGGGCTTCACTGTGAAAACTCTTAAGACTCTGCTCAGCAGACATGAGAAAAGTATGAGTGGAGACTTTTACAGAGGAGATGACAAAGCAAAGATGATAAAGATGTGGCCTACATGTTCACTGCTTCAGGTTATATCTCTCACTCTTATTTTTTTTTTCATCACGTGTTTAAACCAGATACATGTACCCCATTCAAAATTAGTAAGAATCCAAAAGAAAGTTGCATGGATAACATACTCAGAGACAAAAAATAGATACAGTGTAAGAAGATAAGCAAAGTAAATAGATAAGCGATGTAAGAAGAAAAAGAGAGGTTAAAATGGAGGATGGACAATTAAGTTGCAAATTCTTCCTAGAAAAAGTGCTACACACCTCATTGCTGAATACCACTATGGTCACCTTCAAAGTACTCCCCTGGGGTGTCTAGTGACCATAGTGATAATCAGCAATGAGGTATGCATCACATTTTCTTGGATGAGTTTGCAAAGTTACTTGTCTGACTTCGTATCGGAAATATAAGACATTTCAGTATGTCGACCATATAAACAATTACAGGTGTGAATCCTCATTAAAAAAAAAGAATATCAAAAAATTATCATAAAAGGAGAACAAAAAGGCTCATAAGTATATGACATATAAGCAGAGATGTTTACACGCATTAGTAATTGAACAAACACAAATTTTAAAATAGTGAGATATAAGGATATAAAAACCTTTGTGTACTGTTTAGGAATACAGTCTGGTATAGCCATTCCAGAGAAAAATCCACTAGTATCAAATCGTATTTGGTATACATAAACTTTTGGGACCAGAAATACAGCTCTAAAAACATACCAAGGGACATCTTCATAATCATCCCTAAGGACACATCTATAAAGGAACACATTGCATTCCTGTGGTGGTAGGAAGAAATTGAAGAAATTCAAGTAAATTTCACTGAAGGTATAGACAAGATACTTGTGAGAGGTATAAATTATAGAAAACTGTGCAGCTATACACATACACATACCCTACATGCCTATATATATAGTAAAATATATATACACACTATATATAGCAATATGCATGTACATATGAAAATATATTTAAACATAATACAGAACAAAAATAAATAAGAACAAAAAAGTGAAATACAGATTTAGATTTTGGAGAGATATGCTTAAAAATGTTTGCACAGTGAGTACTTTCATGTGTTTGGCACTTGGTAGGAAGGAAAGAAGAATAGGAGAGGGAGTGGCAATAGAGGGAATATATAAAAAAAATTGTAACAAGTAAGATTCTTTTGAACTGAATAGTATGATCATCTCAACTTACTGCTTCTGGAGCTAAATTCATTCATAATAAATAATAAATTAAAAATAATAACAAAAAACCAATGCTTTTGAAAACACTGAATTTCAAAGATGGATAAGGAATTCTAGAAAAATAATGTTCTATTTCTGAAGCAGAGGTAGCCTTATTTTATAGAAATACCCATATATATGTTATAAAAAATTGCTTGAATGTAGTAAATATTGAAAAATAAATTAAAAGGAAATGAGAAAAATCTATACATCTCAGGATGTGAGCATAGAAAAAAAGCTGTGGCATAGCATAAGAAGGTTAAATATGTGCTGGGGACTGCACTGTTGGTGTTATCTACAAAATTCATGTTGATAGCCTTCCCCGCAAAGGGAGGGCAGTAGAAGGTGGGGTCTTCAAAAAGATATTATAATTAGATCATCAGGGTGGATTCACTGTGATGAGATTGTGCTCTTAAGAGAGGAGACTACAGAACCTGCTGCTGCCATGGTGTCTCTCCCCACTCCCACCCCACAAACAAGAGGTAAGGACATGGTAAGAGACAACAGTCTCTGCACCTATAAGAGGACCCTCTCCAAGAACTCAGACATTCTGGCACCCTGATCTTAGACATTGAACCTCCAGAATTGTGAGAAATAAATGTTGTTTAATCCAGAGCAATAAGTTACCTCAAACTACAATGCCTTACTACAGTCCTACAAAAAATTGCTAAAATGTAAAAAATCAGCCAAAACTGCACTTTAAGAAGGATCTGGAGAAACTATAAACTCATAAATGGCTGGTGGGAGTTGACACTATCAAATTAATCTAGAGAACTCTTTGGCAGAATCTATTAAATCTGAACACATACACACCCTACAACCTAGCAATTCTGTCCCTAGGTATATACTTTAAAAATATATAGACATGGTTGTGGAAGCACTGAAGGCTGATTTCTGAGCTTTGCTGCTCTTGGGGTTGTGGCTTCCTGGGTGGAAAGGCCCATCCACTGCCCTTCTCTGTTGGCCAGGCAGCTCTGGGAGAATGAAAATGAGGTCCATTTCTTCTCCTCTGAAAAAGGGATTCCCAAGTCTCGTGAACCATCATTTTAATTTGAGACTCTCCTGGCCTCCTGAGGACCCTCCAAGTCCCATGTAAGTTTTTTGCTCACATCACTCTGAAGTCTTCCTATTGTGAGCCCTCACTTCTAAAGGTGGGAAAGACTAAGAGTTTTTCTAAATGGTTTGTTTTCAGAAGAATTGGTGACAAGGGTTTTCTGAAGATAAAGGTTCTCCAGGAATAGAAGAGGCAGAAGGAGACCAGTTATGTGATCAGTGCAGGATTCGAGATATCTTCTTCAATTTTATCCAACAAATGCTGCTATTCTTATTGGTGTAAGACAAAGAGACTTGCTTTGTCTTACAAGTAGACAAAGTAACTGTTTCTTAAGGGTTTTGAGGTGAATGGATCATGGAGAAAGGAACCATTTAATATTCCCAAGGAAAAAAAGAAGAGTTAATTTTGAGGGAAGAGCAGGAAATGTTAGTGAAAAAAAAATAAGATCAAGGAGGGAGAGATGAAGCTGGGTGAGGAGAGGATGACCTCACTGTGAGAAGAAAGTTTCAGGACAGCATAAAGAAAAGGACGTGCAGAGCAAGGGAGACACAGAGTGAAAAAAAGTGATAAGTGGCCAAGGAGCTGGCGAGAGATACCTGGGAGACCTAGCTCTTGTCTTTCCCAGTGGAAAGAGCCTCCAGGTGCGTTGGATGGTGAAATGAATGTCTCTATAAACCTTCATACAGGAGAAAAGAACAACTATCTTTTGCTAGGAAGAGACTTCTCTTGTAAAAAATGTATCAGTTCACTTGCCAGGAGGTTTTCAGGCTAAGATCTCAAAATCTTTTTGTAGATTGTTCTAATTTTGTGCTGCTCTGTGTCCAAGGAAAACAGAAATACAATATCAAGAAGTTCTAATTCTCACCAAATGCATTTTCAGAAATTACTTAGACTCTTTCAAATGCAATTCCACAGTTTTTGTTCATTATATTTTCTTATTGTTATAAATATTTTCCCAAGGGTTTTATGCAAATGAAGACTTCTTACCTCTAAACATTTAGAAAATCAGTTAGACTTATAGGTGGGCAGCTGAGCCTATAAACCCAGGAGACAACTGAATTAACTGATGCCTAGAATTGCTTAGGTTTCAGCCAGAAGCAAATTTTTACTTCATTATCTTAGAAATATCCTTATAGGCATGTACATATTGACTGAGAGAGCCTTAACATTACCCTTGGTTTGACTAAACTTGAACAGAGTTCTTCCTGAATATTGGTCCTTGGATTCTCTTGGTTTCCACTTAGTTGAGAAAACTTGAAATTGTAAATTCTTTCTTTGAAATGTATATAAATATTCTCTTATCCTCCTGTCAGTTTTACAATCCAGGAAATACATTTCTCAAGAACCTGGGAACCATCTCTTTAAAATGCAAAACTCAAAGGAAAAGGTATCCCTATCTCTCAGTCCTTTAGGAGGCTACCTTAGATGAACATCAGTTAGCAAGCAGAGATGGTCTAATCATAGATAAAAACTTCTGCAAACTCAGGAGCAACTCAACAAGCTGGACACAACCCATTGATCATACTGGCTGTCAATGTTGTCTCGTACTTTTCTACTAGCTCACATCAAGTATTTAAAAACTCTCCCACCTTTTGTTTCAGAGGAGTTGAGTTGTTCTCTCTCCCCTGTTGCAACAGTCTTGAATAAAGTCTCCCTTGTCTGTTTAACTCTAGTGTAATATTAGCCTGGACAATATATAACAATGGGTGGATTTTTTTGTTTTTATTTTGTGTTATATCAGAATATTATGGGGGTATAAATATTTTCATTACATGAGTTGCTTTTGCATAGCTTGAGTCTACATTATGTGTGCCCACCACCCGGATAGTCTGTATCATACTCCTTAGGTATGAACTTTGGATTTAATATTAGCTCATATGCAGAGGGTTGGACTGAAAAATGTCTTCGTTCATAGCACATCATCATCACGGTGCATCAAAAGGTTTCATTCTTGTTTCACTGGTTTCCTTTTAAACCCATAGTCTACTTTCTTGCCTATAGGCACTTATATGCCCTCTTGAATTGTTTTTATGAGTGGTTATATTTTTGAAAGAACAACAAAACTGAGATTACCATACAGACACTAGAAAATAAGAGTAAATTATAAATATTTAACATTGATATGTTTGTCTAGAAAATCCAAGAGACTCTAAAAATAAAACTCCCCCCAAAAACTCATAACCCAAATTTAATCATGAGGAAAACATCAGACCAACTGCAACTGAGGAACATTATTCTAAATACCTAATTAATATTCCTAAAAATTGTGAAGGTAACAAGGAAAGTCTAAAAACCCCACTGTACAGATAAGCATAGGGAGTGGTGATGACTCAATATAATGTGAAACCTCAAATGGGATTCTGGCCTAGAAAAAAAGATACTAGGTAAAAACCAAAAAAAAATCCTGTAAAGCATGGAGTTTAATTAATTGTAAGGTATTAATATTTTTCATTAATTGTGAAAAATATATGATAGTAATATTTGTATTAATAATATGTTAATGATAGGAGAATCAGTATGAGGTATTCAGGGGTTCTCTATATTATCTTTGCAACATTTGGAAATTGAAAACTATGCTAAAGTAAAAAGTCTATTAAAAATTTAACACAAGAAAAAAAATTTAACACAAGGAGAAATTAAAATATGAATATTCTTCTGTCTATTAAAGAAATGTACTTCATAATTAAAACCAATTAAAAGCTTTCTACCAGAAAGAAAAATGTAGTGTAGTAGAAGTTCATAAAAACTAGCCTGCTGACCACTTACCATTTTTCTCCAAATGTAATGTGTCTTTTCTATGGTGAAATGGAAAGATAGATTATACCATTATTTATGTTCCTTTTCTACTCTGTGCTGCACCTCATTGGTATATTTATGTGCGTCCCTTTGTTTTACCATAGGTTCCCTAAGTCAGGAACTATTATTAATTTTTCTCTACATAACCAGTGCTCAGCAAACATAAGTGTATGTAGTTGCCAAAATATGCTCATGGAGATTGAGGATCTAGAAGAAAAAGAGCTAAATATGAAGTATGGGAATACCATTAGAGAAAAAACAACAAGAAGACAAAATAATGAAAGGGTCATAGCTCAACAAGACTAGCGAGCAGTGGGGGGGGCAGAGCCAAGACAGCAGACTGCAGCCAGCTTTTTACAGAAGCTCCCATCCAGAAGGAGGCTTAAAGGGCAGAATTTTAGCAAGGGAGCTGATGGTTTGGAGCACAGCCAAGAGAGAAGATTGAAGAGCTCACTTCAACCTTCCTGAGGTGAGCTGCATCCCCCAAAATACAATCAAAAGGTACAAAATCCACCATCAAGCGGACAGGAGTCCCCTCCCCCACAACAAGGGCTCACAGTTTACTCCATGCAACCAAGCAAGCAGAGTTCAAACTTCCTCCCACTTTAACTCTATCCCATGGGAGAGATCCCCTAAAAACTGGACCTACTGGCATGCCTACCCCTGCTGGCATACCACAGCACCCTCCTGCCAGGCATAAAACTGTAAAACTGTATTAAACTGTATATAGTCCCTACCTCCAAAATTGAACTCTGACCTACTGGCATGCCTACCCCTGCTGGCATGCCATGGCACCCTCCTGCCACGCATAAAACTGTAAAACTGTATTAAACTGTATGTAGTCCCGACCTGCAACATTGAACTCTGAGGATTCCCCACCCACCCACCCTGAGGTCTGGAGGTTTCTTACCTATGGAGTCCAGATTCTTGGGCATCTCCTTGAGGGAAATGGAGGGGGAAAGGGCTGGTGCTACTCTGTGCTGACTGTGGCACAGGTGTGAGGAGAAGAAAGTTGGCTCAGAGGAAGCCATACAGCAACAGTGGCATCCTGAGCTGCGAACTGATGCCATTTCAGACAGGCAAGCCCCATCTCTCTGGGCAACTAGAGGTTCTGGACAGCAGCCACAGGTGGAACAGACTTGGTAACTTTCGTAAGTAAAGAGAACATTAGCACCAGCCCTCAGGGGAATACAGCTGAGACAAAGGCAGTGGGTGGGCAGAGGTTGGAATTGACACCTAAGTGTAGACCCTGATTGCTTGTTGCCTAGAGCTGAGTTCCTCACCAGCTCTAGCAGCCTCTGACTTGCAGAAGAATTTAGACAGGACAGAAGGAGTGAGGCTGGAATGTCAAGAACTTTCAAAGCCTAAATTCTTCCCCTGTTGGATTGGACTCAGATTTCCCAGCGAGCACCTTGCCCTCAGGGAAATGCTGAGATAAAGGCAGTGGGCAGGCAGAGGCAGGGATTGACACCTGAGTGTAAACTAATTGTTTGCTGCTGAGGGCTGCGTTCCTCATCAGCTCTAGCAGCCTCTGACTTGCAGAGGAATCTAGCCAGGACAGAAGCCTAATTTAAACACTCAAGGCCCCCCTGCTGAACTCAGATTTCCGGGCAATTTTGGCAGTCACAGACCCCAAGAGAAGTTGCCTACTGGAGTAAATAGGGTCACAGACCTAGGGGATTACGAGTGACTGGGCGCAAGGTGGGGAAGGAGGTACTGATCTTCCCAGACTAACCCATTTACTGGGTGGTTCCCTTTGCCCTCATGGAGCACTGGAGCAAGTTATATCTGAGCTGCGAGCAGACCACTCTTATCTAGCTGCCAGAGACTTTTGAACTCTTCCACCTGAAACTGGTGCTGACTGGGCCAAGGAATTGGACCCATTAAACCGGGCAGACCACGTAGGGACTATTCAAAGGGGCACCCAGGGTGTATGGTTGAAGGAAGGTTTGATTTTCCTTGCCCAATTGTTTGTGGGGGGCAGGGCAACTTAATTGCTGGTATTTCTGCACAGCAGAAACGTCAACCAAGAGTAACTGAATCACTAGGGTAGGACAGAAACCAGCTGAAAATAAGACAGAGCCACTTAGCCACACCACACCAAGCAGATCCCCAGTCTCTCAGGCCATAACACCGTACAGGTTCTTGACAAACCTCAAGGGGAAAAGTCAAACAGGGTAAAATAATCATGAGGCAGAATCAGCGGAAAAACTCCGGTAATATGAATAACCAGAATAGATCAACCCCCCAAGAAAGGATGTGGCTGGTAATATAAATAACCAGAGTAGGTCAAACCCCCCAAGAAAGGATGTGGCACACAAAACTGAAGATCCCGGCTCGGCGCATATGGCTCAACCGGCTAAGGCGCCAGCCACGTACACCTAGGGTGGCGGGTTCGAATCCCCAGCCCGGACCCGCCAAACAACAATGATGGCTGCAACCAAAAGATGGCCGGGCATTGTGGCGGGTGCCTGTGGTCCCAGCTACTTGGGAGGTGGAGGCAGGAGACTCGCTTGAGCCTGGGAGTTGGAGGTTGCTATGAGCTGTAATGCCACGGCACTCTACCCAGGGGGACAGCTTGAGGCTCTGTCTCAAAAAAAAAAAAAAAAAACCTGAAGATCCCCTTTATAAACAAATGGCTGAGATGTCAGAAATTGAATTCAGAATTTGGATTGCAAATAAGATTAATAGAATAGAGGCAAAGATAGAACTAGAAATTCAAGGAGCATTCCAAAAGTTCACTCAAGAATTCAACGAATACAAAGACAAAACCACCAAAGATTTTGAAACATTAAGGCAAGAGATTGCAGCCCTCAAAGATCTGAAAAATATGATAGAATCTCTTGGTAACAGAGTGCAGGAGGCTGAAGAAAGGATCTCAGACGTAGAAGACAAAGCTTCTGAAAATGTCCAAACATCCAAAGAGAATCAGAAATGGAAAGCAAAAATGGATCATTCTCTCACAGAGCTCTCACCTTATAGGAATCCCTGAAGGCCACGAAGTTGCTTTGCAAAACACAGAGGCTCTTCTTTATGAAATTATGAAAGAGAACTTTCCAGATCTGTCAAGAGATCCTGAAATTCAGATTGCAGACAGCTTCAGAACCCCAGCATGACTCAAACCGAATAAGACATCCCCCAGACACATCATAATTCACTTCACTAAAGTGAATATGAAAGAGAAAATCTTGAAAGCAGCGAGACGTAAGAAAACCATAACCTACAAGGGGAAGAATATTAGAATAACTGCAGACCTCTCTGCCGAAACCTTTCAGGAAAGAAGAGGGTGGTCATCGACATTTAATCTCTTAAAATGAAACAACTTTCAACCCAGGATCCTGTATCCAGCTAAACTGAGTTTCATTTATGATGGAGAAATTAAATACTTTCATGACATCCATGCATTGAAGAAATTTTCCATAACTAAATCAGCTCTCCAGGATATTCTCAGACCTATTCTCCATAATGACCAGTGCAATCCTCCAGCACAAAAGTAAACTCATTCAGAAACTTTTGATCAAATTCCAACTTCCACACTGACGAAAGGATTAAAAATGTCCGCTGGACTTCTGAACAACTTGATACCTAAAATTTTATCAGGCTTATCAATAATTTCAATCAATGTGAATGGCTTAAATTGTCCTCTAAAGAGGCACAGATTGGCTGATTGGATACAGAAACTTAGACCAGACATCTGTTGTATATAAGAATCTCATCTTACCTTAAAAGACAAATATAGGCTCAGGGTAAAGGGATGGTCATCTATATCCCAGGCTAATGGAAAGCAGAAAAATGCAGGTGTTGCAATTTTATTCGCAGATGCAATGGGTTTTAAACCAACAAAAGTAACCAAAGATAAAAATGGCCACTTTATATTTGTTAAGGGCAATACTCAACATGATGAGATCTCAATTATCAATATTTATGCACCCAATCAGAATGCATCTCAATTTATAAAAGAGACTCTAACTGGCATGAGCAACTTGATCTC
>NW_003852752.1:70869-71953 GCF_000181295.1 Otolemur garnettii
TTGATAAACCTTTGGCCAACCTAACCAAGAAAAGAAGAATAAAGTCTCTAATCTCGTCAATCAGAAACAGTAAAGATGAAATAACAACAGACCCTTTAGAAAAAATCCTTAATGAATATTACAAGAAACTTTATTCACAGAAATATGAAAATCTGAAGGAAATTGACCAATACTTGGAAGCACGTCATCTCTCAAGACTTAGCCAGAATGCAGTGGAAATGCTGAACAGACCTATATCAAGCTCTGAAATAGCATCAACTACACAAAATCTCCCTAAAAAGAAAAGCCCAGGACCAGGTGGCTTCATGTCAGAATTCTACCAAACGTTTAAAGAGGAACTAGTACCTATTTTACTCAACCTTTTCCAAAACATAGAAAAAGATGGAGTACTACCCAACACAATCTATGAAGCTAACATCACCATGATCCCCAAACCAGGAAAAGATCCAACAAGAAAAGAAAATTATAGACCAATATCGCTAATGAATATTGATTCAAAAATATTCAACAAAATCCTAACAAACAGAATCCAGAAATACATCAAACAAATTATACACCATGACCAAGTGGGTTTTATCTCAGGATCTCAAGGATGGTTCAACATATGTAAATCTATAAATGTAATTCATCACGTAAACAAATTAAAAAACAAAGACCATATTATTCTTTCAATTGATGCAGAAAAAGCATTTGATAATATCCAGCATCCCTTCATGATCAGAACACTTATGAAAATTGGTATAGAAGGGACATTTCTTAAACTGATAGAGGCCAACTACAGCAAACCCACAGCCAATATTGTATTGAATGGAGTTAAGTTGAAATCATTTCCACTCAGATCAGGAATGAGGCAACGTTGCCCATTGTCTCCATTGCTCTTTAACATTGTAATGGTAGTTTTGGCCATCACAATCAGGGAATAAAAAGTGATCAAGGGTATCCATATAGGATCAGAAGAGATTAAACATTCACTCTATGCAGATGATATGATTGTATATCTGCAAGATATCAGGGATTCTACTACTAAACTCTTAGAAGTAATCAAGGAATACATCAGCGTCTCAGGTTACAAAATCAACACTCA
>NW_003852752.1:73850-148398 GCF_000181295.1 Otolemur garnettii
ACTCATTCGGGAGTGTCAAATACATCAAAGAGACTGTGGGGAATTTTCATCAAGCATTGTGAATAGAGTTATGTGCCCCTCCAAAAGTTATATTCAAGTTCTACAGGCCAGTAATTGTGACCATGACCTTATTTAAAAATATGGCCCTTACAGATGTAATCAAGATTAGGTTATACTGGATTAGGTGTCCTTACTAAAAAAAAAAAAAAAGAGGGAGATTCAGACACAGAAACACAGAGACAAACACACACTAGAGAAGGCCACGTGATGATGAAGCAGAGATTGGAGTGACACAATTGCAAGCCGAGGATTTACTGGGACTGACAGCTGTCACTTTGGTCACATCTAGAGGTTGTCCTGCTGACATCATGACTTCAGGCATTTAACCTCTAGACCCAGAACTGCCAGAAAATAAATATCTTTGTTTTAAACCACCCAGTTACTGGTAATTTGTTAAAGTAGCCCTAGGAAACTAACACATTAAAAATGATTAAATGATTAGGAAGCTTACTGGGGGTGTCTCAAAGAATAACTACATAGAAACAGAGACAAAACAAATGACAAATGCCCAGGAAGTGTCTGAGGGATAAAGAGATTAATGTCATAATCTTCAACCATTTTTTCAAAATGGACTGATCAAAGCAAAAGTAAATTATGCATTTTCACTTATATAACAATTGCTTAAAAGTTTTCCATCAAGCATTTTTCAAGTCTATGATAAAATGCAAGCTTTTATGTGCTATTGGGAGTTTGTGAATTAGGGTAATATTCTTGGACAACAATTTGAAATGTCTTGCAAGATAAAAATTCAAAGCATCTGTGGCCTTGCAAATTTACTCCTATTTTAGAAAATTCCTTTCTAAGTATATTTTGGCCAATATTATATACATCCATTTTCACAGTTACATTCATATTGAAATAAGAGGTACTTTTTCTCTTCTCCCTCTTTTTCTTTCCCTGCTGTGTAATCTAACTCAGCTTTTCCTTGTAGCCAGCTCTGTGTGCAGAGAATCAGGATACCATTTCATGTTACGAAGGTCAATATGTAGTTCAGTCTTAAAATAACATAAAGACTAGACAAATACTTCTAGCTGACTCCAACTAGCTCTGAAACCTGTATTGGCCATAGTTAGGTATTGCTAGTAGAGGGATTACAATAACTAGCAGCTTCCATTATTTCTTAAGGATAGATTTCAAATGACTTCAAACACTGTTTTAGTTTTTTAAAAATATTGAAGTATGACTAACATGTAGAAAACTTGACATATTTCATTTATGCAACTTATTTTTAAGAACAAAAGAAAGTATCTATCACAAATCTCATTGTAGAAATGCTTGGGTATAATCAATATTTTTCTCAGTATTAATATTTTATTAAATTTAAACAGTGTAACCATTTTAAGATGATTAATTAAAAATAGTCATCCTTATCTTTGCATTCTACAAAAAATGTCTTTACAATTACCCCAACTTTGGACCATTGCTGAGGACTAGATATAAAAAAGACAGACAAATGTAATTGGCTCTTTTATTCAGCAGTTCAACCATGTTGGTACCATGGCACTGTAGCCTTCAAGATATGCAATTTTTATCTTTGAAAAATTTTTAAAGTAGATTTTTGTATGTAATCTTAAGGGTTCTTCATTATATTGGCATTCAAATTGGCAGAGAAAATAATACTTTGTATACTATTAAGGAAACTTCAAAGGAATTAAGAGTATGAATATGAGTTTATTTTTAAATTATAAGGTTTCTATAAAATAAACCACAAAGGATTACTTTAATTTTTCTTTGAGGAATACTGTGTGAATGAGATTTTATTCTCTTGGAATATCTGATAGAAAAAGCTTTCTGTTAAATCAAGTATCTTTTTGTTGACTTGCTGGTGACATTAAATAGGGATATTATATAGTAACATGATAATTATTACTGCATAGGATTTCTTACTGGAATTAAAATTTTAACAATGGAATTGACAGAAATTATATTGTTTTGATATATAAATAGAATTTTTTCTCTAATCTACTCTAACCTAGGCACATACCCAGTGCGATGTTTACATGTGCTTTGTTTCTTTTGCCTATTGATTTAAAAATTAATTATGGTAAAGGCAATAGCCTTTTTTTTAATTCTGGGAGAAAACAGAAATAAAGTAAGTATCAAAATTTGAACAAATGTGGATTCTCAGGTATCATTTTGAATTTTAGTTCCATTTCAATGATGACATATAAGCTAATCTAATTGGCTATATTACTGAGGTTATTAAATATTTGCTTTCAATTAATAGATGCCTACTAACAATTTATAATACTTTTAGCCATTTACTAATTAGACATCACAGGTAAGACATTTTGCTTTTCCCAAGTAATGATTACTTCTATCCGATACGTAGTAGTACAAATTTATTGGGTATTTTTGGAAGGATAACTTACAGAAAGCAATTATATTCTGATAAAAAGGTATCATTACACAAAATATTAAATTATGTTTCTATGAGTCCTCATGAGAGACTGGGAAATACCAGACTTATTTCCTCTGTGTAGTGCCAAGACTGGTAACAAAGTATGGGAAGAATACATATTTGAGTCAGAAAGACAGCAGACTTGTGTTTAAATGTTCAGCTGTGGAACCAAACAGCCTAGACTCAAATCTCAGGTCAGCTACTAACTTAAGCAAGGTACTTAAACCTCTCTGAAATTCAACTTTCTTATACACAAAAAGGGAATGATAAAACTATATTATAAGACTTTTGAGGGAATTAAATAACACATTTATAGCACCTGAAACAAATAATCATTACTTAACCCTTGACATTAGATCAGTAGAGCTTAGAAAGTTGAAGCAATGTCAGCATACGGCCAAACACTTGGCATTGCTTGCTTACTTCTACTATATCCCTGAAAAGACTCACAAGTTTGCATTTGTGTGTATGTGTTCCACCCTAGAATAATACCTGGGAACCTGGGAAAGAGGACATTAGAAGAGGCAGCTAATATGTATAGGAAAGGTAGAAAAATCGATTTTCTCAGGAGATTTTAAAAGCTTTTGCATATGATCCAAGATAACTGGGGAAGTTGCCAAAGATATGGTTATGTTATTTTTTTCTTCTTCAGATGGCAGAATTACTTGAGAAGCCTGCAGTCTACTTCCAGAAATGTACCTAATAAAATAAATGCAATAAATATGAATGTAGGACCTTGTGTGTTTTCAACTCCTTAGAACTAGAAGTAAAAGAAACCTAAAGTCATTGTTCTCCACCTCTATTGAACTTATGAACTTGGACTGTGCTAGCAGTGTCCCCTTGGGAAAAGCTAAATGTACTAGTTTCCTAAGAAGTAGGAAAAGGAATTTTAGAATATTTAGGGTTTCTGAATGGAGGTGAGATGAGGAAATAATCTGAAATAAATCAGAAAGATGACTTTTATCTTAGGCCATGCTTATGTAGGATCTTTGGGGCATTATTGTTCATGTGATTAAAGAGAAAAGATAACAAAAGTTTTCAGGATCTTTTAAGCTCTTTTTATCAGAAGAGAAAGAGACTATTACATATTTGAGTCAGTAAGGGGAGGAACATTTAACCTCAAATCAAGAAAAGTGAGCAAAAATAACAAGCTGGTCATAGTTTGAATTAATTAAAGGATAAATAGACTCTTCACAGATCTTTTCTTTTGTTGCTTTAATTTGTATTGTGCTTTAATTAGCATCAGTGGTGCACTTAACGTGCTAGTGGTTCTGTGAGGATATAGACAGAAAGGCCTGAACCCATGACAAGTGAAAAAAAAATCAAAAAGTGAATAACAAATGACTAAATCTGTGCATGTGAATTATGACATGTATCTGTGATCATTAAAAATAAATTAAACTGTTTTACCTATCAGAGATACCTACTAGCTTCATTATTAATAATTATAATAATTATGTTTCATATCCCACTCTTTTGAATATACATAAAAATCAACATTGGAAAATATTATCCTTTTCCATTTTTGAACATAATGGAAAATTAGTTTAGAACACTATATCACATAGCTCTATCTCATAAAATTTCTGTGATGATGGAAATGCACTATGGTTTAGCTGTCCAAATCAAAAGGAAATTTTAAAAAGTACATGAGACCAACAACAATGGAAACACAATATTGCAACATTCACAAGATGCAGTAAAAGGAGTTCTAAATGAGATATTTATAACATGTCTAAATCAAAAATATCAAATAAAGAATTTATCATTAAAACTTAAGGAACTAGAAAGAAAAGAACAAAGTACTTGTAAGCCCACATTTAGCAAAAGAAGGAAATAACAAAGAATGGAGCAGAAAAAAGTAAAATTCAGGCTAGAAAAACAAGAGAAAAAAAAATCAATAAAACCAAGAGGTGATTTTTAAAAAAATAAACAATCAGCAATCATTTACTAGACTAAGAAAATAAAGAGAAGACTCTACTATACAGTATAAAATCAGAAATGACAAAGGAGACATTACAGCTGATACCACAGAAATTAAAAAAGTTAATAATCATACAGTAAAATATTGGATAACCTAGAATAGATAAATTTCTAGACATTACAACCTACAAAAACTGAATCATGAAGTAATAGAAATGACAAGTAGGAGAATGATTTATTAATAAAAAGACTCCCATCAAAGGATATTTGCATATTTTTAATCAGACTAAAGCTTGATAACTAGGATCTATAGAGAACTCAAATTAATTCACATGAAAAAAGTCAAAAATCCCATATATAAATGGGCAAGAGAGAGTAGAATCTTCTCTAAAGAAGACAGACAAATGGCTAACAAATATATGGAAAAATGCTCATTATCCCTAATTATTAGAGAAATGCAAATCAAAACCACCCAGAGACATCTTCTAACCCCAGTGAGAATTGCCCACATCACAAAATCTCAAAACTGTAGATGCTGGCGTGGATGTGGAGGAAGGGAACACTTTTACACTGCTGGTGAGACTGTAAACTAACACAACCCTTGTGGAAGGAAATATGAAGACTCCTCAAAGACCTCAAGCTAGACCTCCCATTTGATGATCCTGTAATCCCATTACTGGGCATGTACCCAGAAGGAAAAAAATCCTTTTACTATAAGGACACTTGCACTAGACTGTTTATTGCAGCTCAATTTACAATTGCCAAAATGTGGAAACAGCCTAAATGCCCACCAATCCAGGAATGGATTAACAAGCTGTGGTACATGCATACCATGGAATACTATTCAGCCATTAAAAAAGATGGAGAGTGGGCAGCACCTGGGACTCAGTGGGTATGGCACCAGCCCCATATACTAAGGATGGTGGGTCCGAACCTGGTCATGGCCAAACTGCAACAAAAAAATAGACAGGTGTGGCTGGCACCTGTAGTCCCAGCAACTTGGGAGGCTGAGGCCAAAGAATCACCTAAGCCCAGGAGTTGGAGGTTGCTATGAACTGTGACACCATGGCACTCTACTGAGGGCAATAAAATGATACTCTGTCTCAAAAATAAATAAATAAATACAAAATAAAAATTAAAAAGATGGAGACTTTACATCCTTTGTATTAACCTGGATGGAAGTGGAACACATTATTCTTAATAAAGCATCACAAGAATAGAGAAGCAAGAATCCTAAGTACTCAAAACTCATATGAGGACAGGTGATGACCTAGTACATGGTAGGGAGTGGGGGAAAGGGAGAGCAGAGAGACGGAAGGAGGGAGGAAGGTGAAGGAAGGGGAGAGCAGAGAGGGGAAAGGAGACAGGGGGTAGGGGAAGGGAATAGCAGAGAGAAGGAAGGAGGGAGAGGGTGGGGAGTCACAGTGTGTGACACACCTTTTGGGGGCCAGGACACAATTATAAGACAGGCTTTACCTAACAAATGCAATTAGTGTAATCTGGTTCTTTATACCCTCAATGAATCTTCAACAATAATAAATAAATAAATAAAAATTAAAAAGATCCCATCAAAGAGTAGCCCTAGACTAGATAATATATTAATAAAGTAAATTAAGCAACATATTGAAAGAATCATTCACCATGATCAAGTGAGTTTTATCCCTAGAATCTGAGGATGGTTCAAAATAAAAACATCAATAAATATGATACACCACATTAGCAGAATATAGAACAAAAACCATATGATCATCCCAATAGATATAGAAAAAGCATTTGAAAAATGTCAACATCCTTCTTGATAAAAATAATCCAATAGAATAGGTATGGAAAAAATGCACCTCAACACAAAAAAGCCATATATGATAAGCCTATAGATTATAAGATACTTAGCAGTGAAAAGTTGAAAGTTTTTTTCTCTAAGATCAAGAACAAAACCATGACCCTTACTTTGAACCCTTCTTTTCAATGTAGTACTGTAAGTCTTAGCCAGAACAATTAGGCAAGAGAAATTTAGAATAAATAAAATTGTTTCTGTTTATTGACATTATGATATATATATATGCTATATATGTCTGTTTACTGACAATATGATTATATATGTGTGTGTGTATTTCTAAAGACTCCACACAAAAAAAATGGTTAGAACTAATAGTTCAATAAAGTTGTGGGATACAAAATTGGCAAACAAAAATTAGTAGTGTTTCTACAGACCTACAATAAACTACATAAAAAAAAAAAAAGAAAACAGTTTCAAAAACAACAAAAAATATTTGATATAAATTTAACCAGGGAGTTTTAAAAAAAAGTATAACAAAAACTATAAAACACTAATGAAAGAAATTGATGAAAATGTAAAGAAATGGAAAGACACTACATGTTCATAGATTAGAAGAATTAATATTGTTAAAATTTCTGTACTGGCCAAAATGATCTACCAATTCAATGGAATCCCAATAAAAATCATAATGTCATTTGTATAGAAATTTTTAAAATCCTAAAATTCATATAAAATCAGACAATACACCAAAATCAAAAATAAGTTTTAGCAGAAAGAACAAAATTATATGTATCACAGTTTTTGGTTTCATAATATATTATAAAGTTATCATAATCAAAACAACATGTTACTGGCATACAAACAGGTGTATAAACCAATGGAATGGGATACAAAGCCCAGAAACAAGCCCCTACCTTTATGGCTAATTAATTTTCAACAAAGTACCAAGAGCACATGATGGGGAAAATACAGACTCTTCAATAAATGCTATGGAGAAAACTTGATATCCATATGCCAAAGAATAAAATGGGATCTTTATCTTACACCATGTATGTGTATAAGAATCAATTCAAAATGTATTAAGGGTTAGATACTATGCAAGAAAAACAGATGAAGAATTCCCATCTTTTGTGTTTACTTGGATGGAGCTGGAACATATTATTGTTAGTAAAGTATCTCAAGAATGGGGAAAAAAACTATCCAATGTATTCATTACTACTACGAAATCAGTATATAATCATCTACACATTAATAGGAATGGTAAAACATAACTATAGTCCAGAAAGGAGGGAAGAGGAAAGAGAGGGGGAGGGGAGAGGGAAGGCTGGGAGGAGGGAGGGTATTTAGGGGATCCAAATTAATGTGCATAATGCAAGGATACATTTCTAAACTATTAAGAACAGAGTATGAATGCTTTTACCACAACAAATAACTAAGCAAGGAAACAGTTATGTTAATCAGTTAGACACAAGCGTTCCACATTGTATATCAAATCAGCATATTGTACCCCATAAATGCATTAATGTACACAGTTATGATTTAATACAGAATTTTAAAAAAGAAAACAATCAACAATATGTGTCAGGAAAGGAGACAAAGAATAGAATGCAAAGAAATGGTAATTGTAATAAAGTGTGTACAAATTTAAAAAAATAAATAAAATTTTATTTCCTCTCAACAAAAAGGTATTAAGCACTTAAACATAAGACCTGAAACTGTAAAACTACTAGAAAAAAAACACAAGATAAAAGCTCTACAACATTGTGATTTGGCGGGGCGGCGGGGGGGGGAGTGAAGGTGGAGATACTGCTTTGAAAGCACAGGCAAAAAAAGCAAAAATAGACAAATATGATTCAATCAAACTAAAAAGCTGCTGCTAAGCAAGGGAAACAATGAAATGAAATAACAGCCCATGAAAGGGAAGAACTGTCTGCAAACCACACAGTTGAAAAGCAGTTAATATCCCAAATGTATAAGGAACTCAATAGCAAGAAAAAAGATCTGATTAAAAAATGGATGAAGGACCTGAATGGACATTTCTTAAAAGAAGACATAAAGTGGTTAGCATGTTTATGAAAACTGTTCAATATCACTGATCATTAAAAAAAGCAAATTAAATACAATGAGAGATCATAGAAAAAGAACATAATATGTGTATTAATTCCCTGATAAACTCTCTGATGCCTTTAAAATTCACATTCTTGCCTGAATACTCTTTTGATTATTTCTTTATATGACACAGTTTTATAGTATTTTTAGTATAAATAAAATAGAAAAACCATTTCATTTTCCTCTCGCATGCTTGATTTAAATTTATTACTGGATATTGAAATATTCAAAAGTTAATTTTGGGTTCACTACTCATGATTGCATTGCCTATTTATTTTAAGGATTATTGCCAAATTTTGAAAATATTCTGTCAAATTTTCTTGACATAAAGCAAAATTTTAGGTCACTAAAAAAGTTCTTGTGACATGATTAATATTAGTTAACATTTTTATGAGGTATTGATGAGAACTGAATCAATCACTTAAAAGTTTGCACATCTGGTAATTGTCTCCATATTTTTAAATCTTGTTTCTCCTTCAATACCCATAGACTTCCATTGTTACATATTGTCTAACACCAGCATGTCTACAGGTACTAAAAGAGAAATGCCTTCAGCCCCAGCAATTTGTGTCACCAGGCTAATTGATTTGGCATGTAGATGGTAGGAGTATTTTTGGAAGGCATTCTGACACTTGGAGGGATATCAGTTAACAAATTATATATAATTGTGGTTGGAAAATAACACCACACTAATCTCAAACTGATAGCATCCTCTGACCGACTTCTCAGTGTATCCTCTGAATGCCAGACTCTCTTATTCAATGGAAGTACAATGAGGGGATATCAGGATAGAGGACATAACTTATTCTCCTGCAAGTAAAGCATCTTTTCAATTTTTACAAAACTACATGATCATGCAGAAACATCACTAGGAGCCCTCCTTGATGGTCTCTCTTGAAATGAGGATTCCTGAGGCTTTTATTAGCATCATAGGAGATCAATCTTTGCATATAATTATCAGTTTTGTCCCTTTTTCTTCACATTGAGATGCTGTGTAATTGTTGTACTATGAATTCATTTAGTAATCTACTTAATTTGTATTCATGCTTTTGAGGCCTTTCCCTTCATTTATTCTAAAATAACTGTCAAAATAAATATTGCTTAAAAATGCATCAAACATATTTTTTGCATTCAGTTAGTTCTGTCAAAGATTCACCATTGCCCATAAAATAATTCACAAATTTTTAATCTGGGATTCAAGCCTCTCCTCATTCAAAGCTGCTTTTACTTCTTCCACAACCTTGATCTTCTGATTAATTCTGTATTTGTCTCTGCACTTTTCTGTTCTTCATGGTCTTTGCTCAGGTGCACTCTTCCCTTAAACCACAGTGTAACATCCAAGTATTCATGAAATTGTTTTTGAAGGAAAGCATTGTGTCTTGGGGTAAGCAGTGTTTCATTAAACAGCACAGAGTTAAGGGTGGTAGCTCACACCTGTGGAAGGATCAGTTAAACCCAGGAATTCTAGGTTACTGTGAGTATGATCACTGCACTCTCACCTGGGTAACAGAGTGAACTCATTTCCAAAAAAAAAAAGGCAGCAAAAGAACAGTGCAAAATGCACTTATCATGAAAAAAAATTTGAAATCTCTCTATTTTAAAAATTAAGAAATTTTGTGTATGAAAAGACAAAAACCCTGAGTTAAAACACAACCTATAGACTCAAAGAAAGTATTTGCAACACATATGTATAAGAATGTTCTCAGATCCAGAATATATAAAGAATTCCTACAATGCAATAAGTATAAGACACTAGAAAAAATATACAAAAAACTTGAATAAATACTTCTTCATAGAAGTTACCTAAGTGATCAATTACTACATGAAAGTTGTCCCACTACTTTACTTGTCAGGATAATTTATACTAAAACACCAAAGAAGTATTGCTCTACTCTCACCAGAAAGGCTAAAATTACAAAGATTGAAATTACTAAGTGTTGTTGCAAATAATGCTCCAACTGCTAATAGGAGCATCAATCATTATAAGCCCTTTGGAAAATTGTCAATGTCATCTGCTACACTTGAATATATTCACCGATTATGCCCTAATATTCAACGCCCAAGTATGTACTCACCTGAAATATTTACCAGAAAACACAGAATATTCACAGTGAGATACGGAAAGAACAGGCCCTGCTCCATAAAGTCACAAGACCCAAACCAAAGTCTCTGATAAAACCAGATGTGGTGAAGAAACTGGCCAAAACCACCTACAGTCAAGATGGCAACAAAAAAATGACCTCAGTGCTTCCACAGCTTATTATACCCTGCTTACACGAAAAGAAACTCCTACCCACAGCATGACAGTTTACAAAGGTCATGGCAATTACCCTGTACAGTTTAAAAGAGGAAGGGACACTCAGTTCCGGGAACTCTCCACTCCTTTCCCAAAAATCCTATTAATAATTCTCCCTTTGCCTAACATAAAACTAAATAGAAGATACAAAATAAGACTTCAGAAACTCAGAAATTGCTACTTTTTGTTGCTCTGAACGATAGTTGTGCTCTGCTTATGGGGCAAGCCTTCCTTCTGTTCCTTTTTTACTTCAGTAAACATGCTTTTGCTTTACTCTGTCAGCTTGCTCTTGAATTATTTAGCACAGAAAGGCAAGAATCCACTTGGCTTTTAGGTGGGATCCCAGTTTCAGATCCTGTATCAACAGCAGCACTATTCATATTAGTTCCAAACTACAATCTACTCAAGTATTCATTAATAGGCACATAGATAAATAAAATGTGGAATATTCAAAAAATGGAATATCATAAAGCAGTAAGATTTAGCAATCTATAACTATCTGTGACAATGTGGCTGAATGCCCTAAACATAATTTTTGGCGATGGACACAAGAGTACATAGCTTTTTTCCATTTTTGTAAAGTACAAAGCCAAGCAAATCTATTCCACGTTCTTAGAGACCAGAATAATGGTTACCATGTGCGTGGAGTGGGAAGAGTATTGGCTAAAGAAATTGGGATTGTCTGGGAGATAGTGATGTTTCGTGTTCTGAGCAAGCTATTGATTGCATAGCTGTCTTCACCTCAGCATTCAGCAAATCATTTAATTATTGTTTTCTTTCTACATATTATAGTTCAAAGCAAAGCATTTTAATCTTGATTTTTGAACTATTAAACCCATTTATATTAAATGAGACTGAGCCAGTTTCTTCACATACATATACAGAAAGTCTTTAGAAAGCTAATTTCATGAATTGCTGTAAAAGCAGACCCCTCCGAGAAATCAACCAGCACTACTTTTTGGACTAAGTTTACACATGGTGTCTGGGTATTAATTGTGAAAACATTGCCTAAGCAGAAGTTTTGTAAATTATTTTTAAAAGAGCTTCTGTTATCTTTTGTGCAATAGACATGAATGGATTTTTTGAATAGCTGGAGGGTTTATGAAATCCAGAGGATGTCGCCAGCCACTCCTTTGCACATTCCAAGAACCTGAACACGGTCCAGCGGAGACCATGCCTGGGTTCATGAGAACAGCTCCAGGAGCTGGTCATAGCATTAACATTCAGTGGGAGTGCACTGAGAATCTGATTCAAACTCTGGCACTGCTGGGCTTTGTGGTTGATTTTTTTGTTTATTTTGCAAAACTTCCTGAGGGGTGGAGCATCTAATTTCAACGTCCTTTTGAAGAAAGGACTTTCCTGCATTGATCACAATTTTCAGAAGAGGAGAACCGGGCTGTGTGAGCAGTGTCAGCTCTTAAATGTACTCCTGAAAGATCTAAAAAATGAGATTTCCAGCAGAGATTATTTGGCTTATTTTATGGACTGTTTGTGTAGCAGAAGGTAAGATTAAAAAAGGTAGATATTTTCCTATGACCATATTATAAAACATTTGCTAATGGTACTTTTCACAGTGGTAATAAAACTTTGATTCAGAAAAAGTTCTTTAGTTTCTATTCTGTAACTTAGGATTTGAGTGGCTTTTGACATTAAATTTGAAAAATGTAAGTACTTTACTTGAATGGTGGATTGGATTATTCATCATAATCTTTTTAAATGTAAAATTTAAGAAAATGCCATAATAGATGATTTTCTGGTAATTATCATAAAATTTGATTTACCTTCTTTGCTTAGAAGTTTCAACAAAATGCTTTCTGTGAATGTATTAAGAAGTATGTGAACATAGTCAATAAAAACCTTCAAATCATATAATTAGTAGATTCATTTCAGATAACTTTAACTCTTCCTGAAGAAAAAAATTATCATTTGCCACTGATATTGCTGTGGCCTTAAAACTCTTGTAACAAGCATGTATTTTCAAGATGTAAATAAATTTGATACATAATTTATTATACAATATTTATACCATCTAAGTTGTTCAATAAGCTTTATTTCCCCCTCACTAGTTGTATATAAGATATATTTTTGAAGCTCAGTCTTTTGGAGTAGCAAATATGAGTGTAGGCATTTTTGTTCTGATCTCACTGACGTAATCTCTGGATTCATGATTAAATTTAACTATATCACTGCTTGTTGGTAGATTAAAAAGTTTATTCTTAGAGGAAGTTTTCTTTTTTCTTTCATGATCGGTAACTAGTTACATGATAGATATTTGATCAACATTTTTTAGACCAAATAAATTACATATTATTTATATAATTTCCCAAAACTTTTCACTTAGTCAATAAATTTTGCTGGAGTATCTACTGCACAGCCTCTAGGAACTGAGGAAATAACAAAATACTTCTGTCCTTGAGAGTCTTCCACTCTAGAAAATGAAGGCAGATTTTTTTTTAATAGCTGTATCCTTTAGTAATTTTCTAAACAACTTATTTAAATGTTTTAATATTTTAGGAAATGTTGAGACTTTTTTCAATTGCATGTTCTAATATACTATTGCTTGAAACTTAGCTGGTAAACCTTACATGCAGCCATCGTTTAAATGAGGAAGACAATCGTCTTCTGACATATATATTACAATATAATTTAAAAATTAAACATTTTTACATTGTACAATGGACAAGAGTTCTAGAAAAATGTTAATGTTGTCAAATCATAAAAAACATCCTTCTCTGTTATTTTGAATAAATGTTTTTCTTATTGATTCCTTTAAGGGAATGCTCTTAATGTTCCACTGTTTACATACTGTTTACTCACGTTTTTGTAGCTATCATATCATGGAAGGAAGACTTATATTATTTCTAACTAATTTCTTTTTTTTATTTGCAGTTTTTGGCCAGGGCAGGGTTTGAACCCGCCACCTCTGGCATATGGGGCTGGCGCCCTACTCCTTTGAGTCATAGTCACGGCCCTATTTCTAACTAATTTTTAAAAATGAAGAACCAGAGTGGTCCCTGTGGCTCAAGCAGTAGGGCGCCGGCCCCATATACCAGAAGTGGTGGGTTCAAACCTGACCCCAGCCAAAAACTAAAAAAAATTAAAAATGAAGAATCAATGCCAAGTTTAATTAAACTGCTTAAGTTATTACAAGGTGGAATTTGTAATATTACTAAAATAGAGTGCAACGAAATATCTGTATACTTAAATGGTGATCTCTACTCCTCATTCATATGGTTGATTATTGCTGACTTGCTTCACTTGAATTTTATTTTCAGCAATGTGTGTTTAAACGTGTTATCAGTTTCTGCTGGGGAATTGAGCATTACCACTATATTTGTTATGGTTAAAAATATATAAATCCGATTATTTCCTAATAAATAAAGCACAATTTAAGAATGTTAAGCAATGCTTAGGTCATTAGCATCATAATTTTCATAAAGCACATGTAACACAAGCCTTTAGAGAAAAATTCTGTAAATTTTCAGTGAATTTAGAACTCCCATTTCATTTCTGGTATTCCAAATAGTCTCTGAAACTGAACAAGTTTGAGATGTCCATCAATCCTGTCAGTCTACCATCCCTAACAGAATTTTTATGCCTCAGAGTAGCCTTGATCATTAAAAATATTCACATATATTTCAATATTTGGTTCTGTTTCTATTTCCCACATTGAACACTGAATGCTAACATGAGAAATTAAAAAAAAAAAAAGGTAGTAGGAATACTATCACAATCTGCTTTATTTAACAAGACAAAATTGTTGCATTTTCTAAATTGTTTCTGGCCTGCTAAGAATGAACATTTCCCCCCAAAATACTTTTCATTACTAAGGAAGAATAATAACCAACAGTAATAATTTATAAATTCAGCTATTTGTTTCCCCTTTTAAATTTGTTGAGGACTACATATACCTTTTAGTGCAATGCTCTGTCTGCATTCACAGTCCTAGTTGTGGAGAAGTGTTAGCTTGCCTTGTAAAAGGTCCTGGCTCAAGGGGTCACCTCAGGCTACCAAGAGTCGGGTCCCAGATTTTCAGGACAAATTTTGAAATAACAGTTTCTCAATCATACCACATGTATCCAGGATTTTAGAGTATATCATAACAAAGCTTCTCAAGCAGTTTTTAAGATTTAAGATCCAAAAATTGTGTAATACATGTATATAAAATTAGGCCATGGCCCAGAAATTCTAGGATGAGTAAAGTGAGTAAATTAAAACTCTACTGAAACATTTCCAAGTAAATACTGACTGTGTTGTTTTGGGAGATATATTTTCTAATCCTGGAGACTTAGAGGGCAAAAATGTTCTTTTAGGCCCTCAGAGATATTATAGATCAAAGATTTTATTCCAGAAAAGGGACAATTCTTAATATATTATATAGTTTAAAGTATAAGATGATTTTCACTTTTAGTTTGCAATACTTTCAGTTTTAATTTAAAATTATATGCAGGCAAAATAATAAACTTAGTATGGAAAAAGTAGTATTATAAATATTATAAAAATTAATTACAAATCAATAAAAATTACTTCCTATAGGGATATGTGTTTGTTACATATTATTGTCTAATTCAGAAAACTTGTGATAGTATATGTAATCCTAAATTCTATGTTTGAATTTCAGAGTGATAAATAAGGATTCTCCCTCCCTCCACAAAAACCTCATGTTTTCAGAGATGGCAGTAGGACAATTTATCTATATGGTGTGATTTAAAGTTGTACAAATGGCACAGTTTTCTTCACTATCTTCTCCCCTCTTGAACGCTTTACATGTTGATATTGATTTATTCTAAATTAAACCAATTTATAATTTGCATGTAATGACAAATACACTAAATAAATACCATAGAATAATTAAATTTTGTATCATTCACCATCACTTGCTGTGAATTGTTATAGCCTGATAACTTACCTTTAATAATTTTAGTGGGTGAGAGCAGAAATGGATGACGATGAGGGTAAGAATAAGATGAAGAGTTTCTGGGAGATGAGGTATTCCCAGATAGGACAGAGCTGCTGGGTGAAATGCTATAGCAAATGCTGTGAAAAGGGGTAGAGAAAATGCCCAGAGGAATGGCACGCGAGGGAGACGGCTGCCAAGGCGAGTCTTGCTTATTTTAAGTTTAGGCATATCCTGGGAATGCATGTGCTATTCTTTTGCCTGCATATAATTTTAAACTAAAACTGAAATATCTAAGTATTTCAAACTAAAAAATTCTTAGGTAGAAGTAAGTTCCAAATGTTAAGTTCACAAGCAGATTAGTAAATATTCTTTGTTTGTTGGTTTGTGGCCTTTGCTGCTAAGGTCTAATCCAAAGTCTAAACTGACCCACTTTTATTTGCTCAGTCCCTAATTACTCATTCTGTAGTCTTTGCCACTTTCTCTCGTTCCCAGCTATGCCTACCCCACCTCCCTCCTCACACCACTCCCCACCTGCCCAGGCCTTTGAGATTCTGCCAACCAACCTATTCTGTGCTCAGTTAACTAATGCGTACCTTACCTACTTAACAACTTTAATGAGTCTCAGAACACAGTGCATGAAAAGGGCATGATGTAATTGGAAAAAAAGAATTGCATTTTAGCTTGAAATTATAAGGAGGCATTATAAAAATGGTTCAAAGAAAGCAAAGTAACTGAGCAGGAAAAAAAACCTCACAAAATAATGACAGAAAAAAAATATTAGACAGAGCACTTTTATTTGTTTTAACATTTTAATTTAAAACCAAATTTCTCATCAGCCTTGTTAACTGGAAATGGATAGAAAAACAATTATAGAAATATTCTTTCCTAAAAGGGTTTATTTTTCAGCTAAATTAAGCAATATATGACTTCAAAAACTATAACATAAATTTAAACTTAGAACAAATAGACTAGATGTTCAGTGGATTTATAGCTGCTAGTTTCCAGGGTTCATGTTATGGAGCTTTAAGTGAACTACACAGTTGTCCCCTTGTCTTCTCTGATATTTTACCTTTGTTACTGTCTACTATTCCCTTTCCATGGGTTCTCCATAATCTATAGTTATGATGTAAAGGTTTCCATATAGTTTTATTTTTATTCATTCATTCTTTCTTTCTTCTATTCAAGCAATGTTCATTTTTTGTGTGACTGCTAAGTGCTAGGTATGATGGCAATCATTTTCCAAAACAGTGCATTTAGTGTGGAAAATGGAAAGAATGAGTATTTTATTTTATTATATTGACATATTGTTTTTATCACATAAACTCTGATTACTGAGATAAGCAAAAGATACAGGATTATTTAGATAAAACAAATAACCCAAATTGGGATTGGTGGATAAAGTAAGGTAGCAGTGGAGAGTAGGCTTGTAAGAGGTGGAATGAAGAGAGAAATGTCAAGGGTGAGATTTGTATCTTGGGGAGGTTTTGAAAGTTGAGTAGGAATTAGCCAGGTAAGGAAGACAAGACAGACATTAAAGACTAAGGAAAACACCAAGCCCATATAAGAGAACTGAGAGTAGTTCTGTAAAACTAGAAGACAAAAAACATCCCCATATTTCCAACTTTTCCACAAGGACTACTTGGTAAAACTTAGTATACTGTGTGTTTTATCCATTTTTTTCTTAGTATGTATATCCAAGATCCCATTTGGTTAATCAATTGATAAATCATTCCTGCCAGAAAATTGTCAGGGTACTCATTTCAATGACACCCAGTGGCTAAGCTCCCCCTCAGGCCTAATGAAAACTCATTCTGTATATTCTTACAATTTATTTTAAGACACTAACTTTGGTGTTAGAAATTAGCTTTTCAAATGCTACACATTTAAAGAAACTTGTGGAATTTCAACCTGTCTTTTGATAGTAACTTGTTACAACCTTAATTATGATGTGCTTGTTATTCTGCCCAATTTCTTATGGCTGTCACCTGTTCCCCTATTTGCCTTTTATGATCCTAGAATTATCTTTGTGCTCTTTTTCACTGTTGAAAAATTTAAGAAGAAATTGTACAATTATCTCTTTATATTTAAAAAATCGAATCCTATTTCTTCAAATGCTTATGTAATGCAGTATAACCTCTGGTCTTTGTCTAGAGTTTATTTCTTTGAAAAATTATTTATTACAACTTGCTTTTTTACACTGGTATACCTATTACTTCCCAAATTACCCTTCATTATTAAGTATGTGCAAATTTTGCCTGTACTGGATGACTACATAAATAATATCAGCGTATATGGTTAGAAAATAGGAAAGAAATCGAATGCAAACTATTCTACTATTTCCATTTTTTCATTAGTTTATTTACTGCTAAGTTGATTTTGTAATTTTGCTTTATAATATAAGCTAACATCTACTAAGTTTGAAGTAGGCTGTCTTAAAAATAATATCTCCTGTTCTTTTTTTCCGAAAAATAATTTTGAAGAAACTAGGGTTATTTAACAAAAAGACCAACTTTAGTCTACCAAAGCAATATTGTACAATATGATTAATTTTTTCTCAAAGATATATTTTATCATGATCTATTTCATTTGGATAAAAACACTTTCAAAAGCAATTTAGAGACATAGTAACATTGAAATAAGTAAATATGTAATTCAGTGTATTATGTATAAGTAATTATGTATTTATATGTCAATAAGTAATTAGCTCTGTTTGTATGTCAATAATATCCCTTTAAAATATGAGAGTTAAAAAAATAGGTAAATTATCAATATTAAAATTTCAAGTATGTTTGTTTTTGGCTTTGACCACAATTCTACTACCATGCCCCTGAAATTAAACCAAAAGCATTCCTATTCTTGTCCAATAGTTAAATCCATTCCTACTCCTTATTCAAAGTCTGAAAGGAATTTTAAATTGGAAAATAAATCCAAGTGAACAAAACTTCACCCAAATGTCAATTGGCAATTAAATGACTCTAAATACATATATTGAAATAGCCAATGTTTGAACCCACATAAATACTTACATATGAGAAATTTAGTTTACTCATTAACCTAAAACCACAAAAATGAGATGACTTTTTTTTACCTCTTTTATTTTCAAGTTAATATGAGGATACATACAATTAGGTTACACTGTTTGCATTTGTAAGGTATTGTCCAAGTTGTAGTTGAGTCCTTCACCCAGGAAGTGTGCCATATACCTGTACATTGTACCCATTAGGTGGGAACTTACCAACCCCCACTTTTTCAATTTAGTTGTATGTTTCTGTCATGTGAGCCTGTAGTTGTTAATCAACTAGTTTCAACTTAGTATGGAGTACATGAGATGCCTGACTTTCCATTGGAAAATGTTCTCCAAATCCTTTCAGATCAGTACAAAAGAGACAAAGTCTCCATCCTTGTTTATGGTATACATATGGCACAGTTTATTAATTCATTCATGGGTTGGTGGGCACTTAGATTGTTTCTACATCTTTGCAATTGTGAATTAAGCTGCTGTAAACATTCAAGTGCAAATGTCCTTATGGTAAAATGATTTTTCTTTCTTCTGGGTAGATGTCTTGTAATAGCACTATGGTATCAAATGGGAGGTCTACTTTTCTTTCTTTGAGGGTTCCATATTTCTTTCCAAAAAGGTATACCAACAATGTAAACATCTTCCCTTCTCCCTACATCCACGCCAGTATCTGCAGCTTTGAGACTTTGTGTTTTGGGCTATTCTCACTGGGGTTAGGCGGTATCTCAGGGTGATTTTGATCTGCATTTCATGAATGATTAGGGATAATGAGGATTTTCTCAAATGTCTGTTAGCCATTCATCTATGTTCCTCCGAGAAATTTCTGTTCATGTCTCTTGCCCAGTGATAAATGGGATTGTTTCTCTCTCTCTCTCTCTTTTTTTTTTTTTGTTGTTGATTTACTTGAGTTCTCTGTGGATTCTAGTTACCAACTCTTTGTCATATTTATATCATGCAAATATCTTTTCTCAGGCTGAAGGTTGTCTTTTTGTTTGTTGTGTCCTTAGCTGTGCATAAGCTTTTCAGCTTAAGTCCCATTTGTTTATTTTTATTATTGTGATTACCTCTGAAGTCTTTTTCATAAATTCTTTCCCAAGGTCAATATTGTTAAGAGTTTTTCCCAGACTTTCCTCTAGGGTTTTTATCATTTTGTGGCTTAGATTTAAGTCTTTTATCCACGTGAGTTAATTTTTGAAAGTGGTTCAAGGTGTGGGTCCAGTTTCAGTCTTATGTGGCTAACCAGTTCTTCCAGCACCATTCATTAAATAGGGATTATTTTCTCCAATGTATGCTTTTGTTTGGTTTATCAAAGATCAGATCATGATATGAGACTGGTTTCACCTTTAGGTCTCTCTTCTGTTCCACAGATCCATGTCTCTATTCGAGTACCATTAATACAATAGACTTGTATTAATAGTATAACCTGAGGTCTGGTAATGTGATGCCTCCAGATTTGTTTACATTTCATAGAATTCTGTTGTCCATTTATGTTTTATTCTAGTTCCATATGAAACATTAAACTATTTTTTCAAGTCCTTCAAAGTATGAGGTTTGTGTTTCAGTGGGGTATGCCTTAAATCTGTAGATTGCTTTGGGTAGTATAGACATTTTAGCAATATTGATTCTTCCTCACCATGAGCATGGAATGTACTTCCATTTGTTAATGTCTCCTGCTATTTCTTTTCTTGGGGTTTCATAGTTCTCTCTGTAGATATTCTTCACATTGTTTTTCAAGTAGATTCCAAGTTATTTCCTTTTCTTGGAAGCTATTGAGAAGGGTATTTTGACTTCAATTTGATTCTTGGCTTGACTGTTTTTGGTGTATATGAAGACTTCTGATTTGTGAACATTAGTATTATATCCGGAGATATCATTCTAGTTCTTCATCACTTCTAGGAGTCTCATAGTTGAGTCTCTGGGATTTTCCAAATATAAGATCATATCATCAATAAAGAGCAAAAGTTTGACCTCTTCTTCCCACATTTGGATACCCTTGATATCATTCTCTTGGCTGATTGTGTTGACTAGGACTTCCAGCACTATGTTGAATAGTAGTATCAATAGTGTTCTCAAACACTGTTTCTGAACAAGACAATCTGAATGACAGTGCCTCCGTGCATTTCTCTCTGCTATTGTCAGGAGAGGCAGCAAGGGGACTGCCACTATAGCACCATCTTAGCTCATCTCCTCAATATGACTAATTTTTCTTAAAGTTATAAGGTAAATCATACTGCAAACATGTTTCCACGCTTTTGAAAATATTTTTATGGTACTTACAAAATAAGCCCTTGCCCTATTTTCTTCAAGCACTTCCAATTTAAGTCAAGCAAATGTGGTTCTTACACACATATGCTGACAGTTTGATTACTTAAGCTAAAATAACTCTTTGTTGTCTAATTAGAAATGTTTGAGAATGTGATTTAACTGAGCTTGGACATTTGGTTCAATCCAGGTAAATAAAAGTCATGTCACAGAAATGCCTAATTATCGTTACAACCCAATACAGTGAGTCATTACTTTAAATATTTTTGTTATGACATACATAAGCTGATGAGATATTCAGGATTAGAACAGAAATAGACAGAAAAATGTATCTGAAAAGTAAATATCTGAACATTAATGAAAATTATTTCACTAACTATGAAAACTAGAGATGTTCCACATTTTGGAGGAGTTGACATTTTGATGGAGGCAGGGATATATTAGATACTAGCAAACAGAAAATTAGTTGTAGAATTTTGAACAATGTTGTGAAGGAAGTGAAGTGGGGGCGAAGAGCAAACAGAGATGGGGCAGTCGTCTGTGTAAACATCAGATGTACTGGTCTTGTGGGCTCAAAATAAGTGGATGTCTTCACAGTTTGAGTCCTCATACATTCAGGCAGGGGCCTGAAAAATGAAACCAAGTCTGTCATCAGAAGTCCACAGTAAAATTGTTCCAGGAGGGGAAAACAATGTGTGTAAAATATCTAAGATTTTAAAAGTTTGAAAAGCTGAACAAAATACAAACAACAAAATCAAAGTGGCCTTGGCAGAGTAAGTAAATGGGACATGTGACAAGATCAAATTAGAGAGAATGGCACGAGGCAGATAAGGGGATCCCAGGCAAGGTAGGAGTTAGGTATGTCCTACAAGTAGAGGGAGAAGTCATAGAAGAATTTGAATCACAGGTATCATGTGACCAAATTTGCAAAAATCACTGGTTGCTCTTTGGAGAATAGATTGGAAGAACAGGGAGCTAAGGATTGGAGAATAGTTAGTCGGCTGTTTCATGATCAAGGTGACAGGTGATGTGCAACAAGATTTTAGAAATCATAGCTGAAAGGTGGGGAAATAGAGTAGGAGTGATATCTTTTTCATACGAGCAGAATCAAGAGATGCCATTTAACATTGACGGAAGTATTATTTGAAGTAAAAAAGGTAATCAATATGAGAATTATTCATATGTAGTAAACATATGCATAAGGTAAATATTATGAGAAGGTGGTAGGAAGATTGTGTGAAAGAAATGTATCCTTGTCTTTTACATATGGTTATTAAAAGCAATTAACTACATTTGAAAAACAAGAATCGGAAGTACAAACTTGTTATCTGGAAATATAGTGGTAGTCAGAAGAAAAAGCACTTGCCTCTGGGAACTGAAATGGCTGAAGTTTTTTTGTGAATAGATTAGTTGACTCTTTTGGTAGAGCCATTTAATAAGAATAATTTAAAACAAATAAATTGATAAGAAAAGTTTTATTACTTTTTATAGCTTAATAAAAGGAACCAAGTTTATCAAAACGTTGATATAGTTGTGGAAAATAGTACTGTATTCACAATGTTAGCATTCACATTGAATATTTAACTTATTTATTTGTCCAGTAACCTGAACTCTATGAAGAGGATCTGAATTTTCAAAGTGAAAAATATACCTATCAGCCTGTAATTAAACAGGAATTTTCCCTGTAAAAATATGGACATGAAATTTAAAAAACAGAAACAAAAGCATGAGCTTCCCGTGGTTGTAGCGGGAAATGGGAGGGGAATTGCATTGTTTTATGATAGGATATTACCACCATCTAGTGGAATTTCCTTAAATTACAAAAATCAAATTGGTATAAAGTGCAATCTTACAAATTCACTAGCGTAAGTGTAATAAAAATCTGCAGAAAATTTAAGGGAAAATCAGTGTATATGACAATTTACACAAGTATTTTTTATTCCATAAAATTTAGTCTCCTAGGGCACTTTCTGTCTTATGAAATGTTGCTAAAATACTTTGCATGGAGATGTTCCACGATAGATTTGGCTCTATTGATTATGTTCTTCTACCTGCATTTTAAAAAGAAATTCTATAATAGAATGTTAAACCATTATTTTAAAGCTAAATAAGAACGAAGCCGAGCAGTTAAAATAATTTACAAATGCATACAATATTAGTATGTTAGAATTTGCATTTTGGGAGAGGAGGGAGGGCAATTGGCCGGATCTTCCCTAATGCGCACATTGCAAGGGTGTTCAGCACTCCCCCTAGGTGAGGGGGTCTTTTACAACCTGTACTTAACCTTAGAAAGAACAATGTAACCTAAAAATTGGTTACCCTCATCTTAATTTGGAAAACAAACAAACAAAAGGTGGTCCCATGGTTATTTGGGCAGCGTTCCTGGCTGGTAGAACTTTTTGGTTTGATCAGGTCCCATTTGTTTATTTTTGTTGCTGCTGTGATTTGTTTTGGGGTCTTCATAGATTCTTAGCCTAAGCTCAGATGTATAGGAGATTTCCCAGCATTTTCTTCTGGAATTCTTATAGTTTTGTGTATTGGATTTAAGTCAGTTGTCGACTGTGAATCGATGTTTGCTAGTGGGGTGGGTGGGGTCCTGTTTTAATCTTTTTCATGTAGCTGTCCAGTTTTTCCAGCTGGGGATTCTTTTGTTAAGTGGGGATTCTTTTCTCCAGTGTAAAAAAAATAATAATTTGCCATTTTTAAAAAGTAATATGTTAGGGATTTACTAAGGTAGTCATTCCAGTATCAGAATAGTTATGTCTAAATTAAACAGTGGGCAGTATTAGATTGTTTTGAAAAATTCTCTTCCAGCATTGCTTTGCCTCTTCTAACCACATTGACTGATTTAGTCTATTTTCCATCCATTTAACTTATTAGTCATTTAGTCTATTTTCCAACCATTTTTATTTCCATGTTTCACTCTGTGTTATATTGTTTGATCTGTCCCCCAGTTCATGAATTCTTTTTTAAACTGTGCTAATCTCCTACTAAATTGTCCATTAATGATTAAAATATTATTTATGTCTAAAGCTGTATTTTGTTCTTTTAAAAATTTATTTTTATTTTTTTTCTTTGTTTTTAATCATTGGTCTTTTTTATTAAATGATAACTATGTACATTAATGCAATTCTGGGGTACAGTGTGGTGTTTTCATATACAGTTTGAAATATTTTCATCAAATTGGTTAACATACCCTTCGTGTCATTTTCTTAGTTATTGTGTTAAGACAGTCATATTCTACTCTTAGAAAGATTCACTTGTACCCTTGTAAGATAAACCAAGGAAGTGATCCCTCCAATCACCCTCCCCCCTCCCCATATACTTAGGCTGTTGTTAGGTTATAGATTTTATATGAAAGCTATAAATTAATTTCATAATAGGGCTGTGTACATTGGATACTTTTTCTTCCATTCCTGTGATACCTTGCTAGGAAGAACAATTTCGAGCCCCATCCATGTGAATATGAAGGACGTAAAGTCTCCATCTTTCTTTAGGGCTGCATAGTATTCCATGGTATACATATACCACAGTTTGTTGATCTATTCATGGATCGATGGGCACTTGGGCTTCTTCCATGACCTGGCAATTATGAATTGGGCTGCAATAAACATTCTGATACAAATATCTTTGTTGTAATGTGATTTTTGGTCTTCTGGATATATTACCTAATAAAGGAATTGTAGGATCAAAGAGTGGACAGGAGTAGACATTTTTTTACCAGTGAAGTTACATTAGATCAAGGACAAAAAAAATGACCTGTGGGCAAAATTCAAGCGCTCCTTGTTTCATAAAGTTTTATTAGAATGCAGCTATGTGAATGAATTTATATATTGTCTATAGCTGCTTTATGCTACAATAGAAGAGTTGAGTGCTGAGACCTATGTCACACAAAGTTGAAAATATTTACTATCAGATTCTTTTCTTTTTTAGACAGTCTTATTATGCCACCCTCGGTAGAGTGTTGTGGCATCACAGCTCACAGCAACCTCAAACTCTTGGGCTTAAACGATTCTCTTGCCTCAGCCTCCCAAGTAGCTGGGACTACAGGTACCCGCCACAATGCCCAGCTATTTGTTGTAGTTGCCACTGCTGTTTTGGTAGGCCCAGAATGGGTTTGACCCCACTAGCCCTGGTGTATGTGGCTGGCGCCCTAGACCCTGTGCTACTGGCACTGAGCTACTACCTGACTCTTACCAGGAAAACTTTGAAGACTTTAGGCTACATAATTAAAAAAATATATATCTCACCTAGGAAACCTTTTAAAAATGCATTTTTAATAATAAAAATCTTCATAGAAGCATTTAGAAAGATGACAAGATGGTGACATTTAACAAAAAAAAAAATCCTCAGTATAATCAGAACACACGGAGGCAGCCTATTCAGAGCAGAAATTCGTTACTGGAAGAAAAATAAGGGAAAGTCTCTCTCACTCTGGTCTGCACTGTCTCTCAGGAAGCTTTGTAGTGGGAAGAGATGTGTGTGGTTGGCTCCTCTGAGTCAGGCTGAGCCAGACCCAGCAAGCTTTGTTCATACACATTTATAATTATTACATATTTCTGTTAAAGTAGCCCTTTTATTAACATGTTATGACCCACTTTTTATCTGGTAATACTTTCTGTATTAAATTATTATTTGCCTGAAATTAATGTGTTAACATCATCCTTCTTTTGGTTATTATCTTCCTAACATATCTGTTTTCATATGTCCAATTTTGTTAAAAGTATTTATTATAAACTTGAATTTTCTTTTTTATTTTTATGGAAACAATCTTTGTATGTTAATTAAAGTGGTGAATCCATTTATAATGTAATTATAGATATACTGAAGTTTAAGTCTAACATCTTGCTATTTCTTTTATTTTTTTCTTTGTTCTTTTCTTCTTCCTTTCCTCAATTTATGTTGACCAAATAATCTTGACTATCTCACTACATCATTTCTAATAACTATTTTATATATCTCAATATTATTGTTGTAGTGACTACTCTATTACAACAAACATACTTAGATTATTACAGTTTATCCTAAAGTAATATCTTCACCACATCCTAAATGATGGAAAACCAACACAACAGTTTTATTTCTCTTGCCTTTTTAGGGCATTTTTGCTACTACTTTTTCATATTTTACTCCCAGATTTTTTTTAAATACTACAAAACATGGTTATTATGGATTTAAACAGTTATCTTTTTATTGTAGGAAAATATACATAGCATAATATTTATTATTTTTAATAATCTTTTTATTTACGCATTTATTTTCTTCAGTTCTGCTTATTTCTTTGCATTCTCTGCTTATTTCTAGTGTTTCTTTGCTTATATTTACAATCAGTTTCTGAGAGCCCAGAGAATTTCCTTTGGAATTTTTCTATAGTCAGATTCAGAACTGCTATTGTTGAATACTCTTTGCTTTCATTTGTTTAAGAACGTGGTTTTGTTCTCTTTTATTTTTGAAGTCCACTTTCACTGGTATAGAGTTCTCTATTGACATGTAATTTTCAGCATTTTCGTAATGTCAAGACATGATTTTCAGGCTGCGTATTCACTCTTACAGAGTTAGCTGTTCTTTTTACTGTTCTCCTGGAAGAAATACTTTTTTTACTGTGTTGTTTTAAGTTTTTTCCTTTATCTTTGGTATTCAGCAAAGTCTCAGGATAGTTTTACTTTGTACCATTTTGGGATTTGCTGAGATTTCTAATCTGTAAGTTGATTTTGTTTCTCAAATTTTGAAACATGTGAGCTATCAAATTTTCAAATATTGCTTCTGACTGCACTGGCCCCCACTTTTGAAATTCTAATTAGACTTATGTATATTGCTTGATGCCTCACCTCACTTTTCTATGTTCTGTTTTGTTTTCTGTTGTTGCTTATACATTTTTATCCTTCTATACTTCAATTTGGGTATTTCTATATTTGAACTTTTCTAAGTTTAACAAGTTTGTATTCTGCTGTGTCCACTACTCTTAAGTTCATCTGAGGAATTGTTATTTCAAGTATTTATTGTGCAATTTTAGGACAGCATGTGATTTTTTTAATAGAGTCCATTTTCTTTTTAATATTTTTATCTTTTTTCTTTTTTTTCCCTATATTTTCTTCAAAATACTTAGAATAGCTATTATAAGGACCTTTGTACTGATTCTAAGACCTGGATTTAAAGTGTCTGCTTCTAATAGCTACTTATTTTCTCTTCTTGGTTACATTTTTCTGCTTCTTTGTCTTTCCTTAAATTTTTATTCAAAATGTTATATTTTTTGGAAAATGAATGTAATGACTAAAGTTTATATTAATTACTACCACCAATAAGAGTGTTTGCTCTTTTATAATCACTTAGGAGTTGACCTCAGATGGCCCCCCTGGGTCACAGGTTTAGTTTGAGTCATTCCACTTTGGTTTCAAAAGTCTCAAAGAAAAGACCTTCTTGGATTAGTTCATCAAGAACTTGGTGTTTTGGTGTTTTCTTTCTCCATCACAAAAGACTATGACTGATATATCTGCTTTCCTGTTGTTTTGATATCTGCCCTTAAATCCTGCCGTGAATGACTTTCATGCATGGCATATGTTTTGATGAGAATACCAACTATGCATCAGAGGCAGGCCCCTTTTCTTGTTAGGTATTTTTTTTTTTTTCTGTAAGACTATGGATAATTTCATTCTTCCCTGAACATGATGCTTATGGTCTAGCAAAGCACCCTAGTTCTGCAGAATTTCAGAATTTTTCAAAAAGACACAGTCTCCCAAAGTTTGTCTTGTTCTTCCTTACCTCATTACTATTCTTCCATCCAGGCTGAATGGAAGTCTAATCATTGATCTATATCCAGAATTGCCAAATAGAACCAAGTAAGAAGTAGCCGAAGACCATATGTTGACTTGAAACAAGTCCTTTCCACTTAGGTTTTGTTCATTTAAACCTCTTTGCTCCACAATTTGCTTTTAAACACATACAGACACACATACACACATTTGTTGTTTTCTCAATTTACAGTGGAAACATTGTTCTTTTCCATCCTAGTCTACTTTACTTGGGGTATAACCATATCATTTTGTAGCATCTTGCCATGCTTTATTTTTCTAACTACTGTAGAATGTAGTTCTATCTGTAATCCATATTATACATTTCTTTAATTACCTATTTAAAAACTGGCTTCCCTACTAGAATGGAAACACTTTGAAAATGGGTACTTGGTTTTACTCTTTTTTTTTTAAATTAGAATACTTATAATCAATAGTTTCCAAATTAATGAAAAAAGAGTAGAATACTCTGCAGCAATGAAGAATAATAAAGTACACATACCTATTGCTCTGGAAAGTTCCTGAGGTTATTTTTGCATAGTGGTCATTCTCATAAAATTATGTGGATCCAACTTTCATAAGGTAAAATGTATATTTCATATATTTCTATGTATGTGTATAAAAAGACATACATTTGGATAGACCTGTATCTCTATATATATTTTTCAAAAAGCAAAAATGACCCACTGTATATATACTATGTATTTGAAAATATATTTTAAACACTTATTTTGTTTTTATTATTTGTAGATTGTAAAGGACCTCCTCCAAGAAGAAGTCTAGAAATTCTGACAGGTTCCTGGCCTGATGAAACATATCCAGATGGCACTCAAGCTGTCTATAAATGCCGGCCTGGGTATAGAACTCTGGGAAATATAATAATGGTATGCAAGAATGGAGAATGGGTGGCTGTTAATCCAGCAAGGGTGTGTCAGAGTAAGTACTTGGCATGTTTGTTAAATGTATGAAAACTTACAGGTGTAAAATACCAAACATTTAATATTGCAGCAACACTGACTGAATTATATCACTGTTGTCATTTAAATGCAAAATAATACATCATCATCTTTTTTTTTTAAGATAGATTCTCACTCTGTTGCCTACACTAGAGTGCCATGGCCTCAGCCCAAGCTCCTTGCAACCTAAACTCCTAAGCTCCAGAGATCCTCTTGCCTCAGCCTCTGAGTAGCTGGGACTACAGGTGTCCACCAGGAGGCCTGGCTAATTTTTCTATTTTTAGCAGAGATAAGATCTCACTTTTGTTCAGGCTGGTCTTGAACTCCTGAGCTCAAGTAATCTTCCCACCTCGGCCTCACATTGCGCTGGGATTACAAGTGTGAACCACATGCCCAGCCAATGCACCGTCATTTCTAAAAAGCAGTGGTAACCCCTCCAGATTAAAACCACAAGCATGCACATAAGTTCAGTTATAAAATAACAGCTTTGCCACTTTCAGTTTTCTTATACTCAATGTTGTCTTCTATTACAATACCAAATATCCTTGTCCCCCAAATCCTACATAAAATGTATTTCCTGTAATATATGCTGATATATCTTTTTGTTTTTCATTTTAGAAAGGCCCTGTGGACATCCTGGCGATACTCCCTTTGGTTCTTTTCAGCTCACAGTAGGAAATGAGTTTGAATATGGTGCAAAGGTTGTTTATACATGTGATGAAGGGTATGTAGTCAACATAAAAAGAGGTTTATAATTAAGATGGTAAATAAGAACTGTATTAATTAATATGTTTAAGGGGACTCTATTTATCTATGAGCACTTTTTTTGGTTAATTTATATCCAACTTTTATTTTTGTAAATGATTATTTTAACTATGAGCATTTTTGCAAGTAATAGACAAGTAACTCAAAAAACTAAACTCTGTTGGGAAGGATTACATTTTTATACCATATTATATTTTAAATATTAAAAAAAATTTAAATTATAACTCTTTTGATACAGTGTAGTTATAGAATGGTAAGAAAACAGTATACACATAAACATGTATGCCCTCCACATGTCTTCAGTATGTTCTAGTATGTGCAGAGTATTACAGGAGTTCAATGTGTTAGGAACAGTGGGAATTGTAACAGAATTGCATGGTAACTATGACAAAAGTATCTAAAATTTAAGGGAAGTAAAATCTTTTCTTGCTTATAAATTTTCCTTTTAACTAATGTTACTTAAGTGTCTATGGTCTGCAAATTATTATTATCACTTGGATCAAAAAAAAAGAAACAACAACAATAAAACTATTCTTTCAGAATTATCAACTCTGCCTTCTAACCACCCACTGGATTTTCACAGCAAATCTCCTCACTCTATCTTCTCAGTGCTCTTCCTTCCCTGGTATGCCCTTCCAGGTCAAAAATTATTTTGAAGAAAATTTTATATACGGAAGAACCAAGATCAGATAACTATAATTTTATGCTATATATATAAATATAAACAGAATCAAATATTACAGATGATATTGTATTAGTCTCCCTTTACTTATTTCTTGATTTGAAACAAGAAAATGTAATAGTTTGAAGCTCAGGCTTTGGAGTAAGTCTGAATTTCAAAACTGCATTATTAAATATTATGTGTATTTAAAACAATATCTCTTTACTCCCATTTCCACTCTTATGAAATAAAAGAATATGTGCATGATGGGATTGGTGGGATAAATAAATAAGACACACACTTGAAGTACTTAGAAGACCTCTTAAGATACTGTAGACATGAAGAAGTATTAATCCTTATGAATTTAGTCTCTTCATTGTCATCACCTGACAGTTTTTTCAGACATATTTTCAGTTCAAATTTCAGTCATTACTGCTGATCTTATTACACATAACCAAATAGATTAAGATTTTTCTGGGCCTGATTTTCATTTGCTCTTCACCTCTGAAATATCTCTTCTCTTGCAGGATAGTCTTCCCTCTTTGGGTCACATGCTTGACCTAGCAAAGGCAATCAAAATTCATTGATCTATATCCTCTGGCAATGATTCACATTTTGCACATGCCTCAAGGAACTTATGTCGAGTTTAGCATATTATATTCAAAAAACAGTCTTGATGGGATACTTTAATAAGACAAATTCAACTTTAGATGGGCTAGATAAGGAGATCTGAATCATTGATCATACTCTGGAAAGAGTCCGTAGTATAGAGATGAGGAGATGGAGACAAAATAAACCATATGCCAATAACTTTGGTTGGAACTATCTTTGATTAAGCAGAGAAACTAAACTATCTTCAAAATATCAGAATTGTAGAAAGCAGAAATATGGCATGAGACTGGAGAAGAGGGAAATATATGGCTAATTGGTTACTCTGACATTTTTAACTTTTGTTTTTATGATGGTTCATGGAGCTTATTATATTACTGAATGCAGCTAATTCATTCAATGAAAAATAAGAGTATTGTGAATAAAACAATAATTTGTCATGAATCAGGTATTATGATTATTTTAAGCCCATGCACCAGAGGGCCTGCAGGGTCTGAAAGAAAGAAAAGAAAGAGGGAGGAGTCAATGGGGTAGGGAGAGAGAGAGAGAAAGAGAGAGAGAGAGATTCAATAAATTTAAGAAAGAAAGAAAAGGAAAGGAGGAAGGAAGGAAAGGAGGGAGGGAGGGAAAACATTGCAGAAGAGAGGAATAGAAAGAAAGAAAATAATCATTTCTCAGCCTTTTGGCTAAGATCAAGTGTAGTACCTGTTCTTATCAGTTTAAAAAGAAAGAAAATACATATGTTACTTTGCTTTGAAATGGAGTTTATGGACATTCAGAATGGTATTGAGCTTAAACTGCATATAAATGCATATAATCTCACTGCTCTGTTATTTTTGGGTTTTCAGGTTTCAAATGATAGGTGAGACTGATTTCCGTGAATGTGAAGCAGATGGATGGTCCAATGATATTCCTGTATGTGAAGGTAGATGTAAACTTGATTTACAAGGACACTGAAATACCTAAAATATCTAAGACTTTTAAAATGTCTCCCATTAAAATACCCTTAGAAGTCTCTAATTAAATATTTCTCATTTAATTTATCTCTTGGCTTTTCATCTAATACAGGTGGGAATCTAGTCTTTTTGTTACAACCTTGTTTAATATTTCAGTAAGCAAATATGACTATAGCCTGTTTTGACACAATAATGAAAATATTAGACATTAAAATCATAAAACTCATTTTTCTTTCCTTTTGGCTTCTCATGACTAGAAATGCATATATTATCTCTAGCTTAATGAAGACTGGAATTTCAGCTTTATCAATGAAGAAACACTCACCCAGTAACCACCCTACTGTAGGGATCTGTTGCAACAGCTGTGGTAGAGAACATGAATGAGATATCCCCTCCCCATTCCTCACCAATGGAGGTCATCCTGTGATCTCAGCTTCATTGCAAAGGCATGAAACAAAAGAGAGCTCTGATATACATATTGCAGTTTTTGGCCGGGGCTGGGTTTGAGCCCACCACCTCTGGCATATGGGGCTGGTGCCCTACTCCTTCGAGCCACAAGCGCCGCCCAGCTCTGATATTTTTTGCTGAGTGAGAATGAGAAAAATAGAACTCATATTTCCAAGTTTTGAGCTTATTATCCAAATCTCTAGTCAAAATAGTTCTAGTTCTGGGGTGGCTCCTGTGGCTCAATGAGTAGGGCACCGGCCCCATATACCAGAGGTGGTGGGTTCAAACCTGGCACTGGCCAAAAACTGCAAAAAAAAAAAAAAAAAAAAAATAGTCCTAGTTCTATGGTGAGTGCTAACTGGGGGATAGTGGAGAAAATGTCATAATCATTCAAAAATTCTGTCGGTGAAAGGAAATGGAGGACTTTTCACCTATGGAAGTGAAAGGAATATGTAAGTGAAAGGAAGGAGTTAATATTCTAGGGAACATCTGCAGCAAAGTCACCCAGATGCTTGTTAAAAATTGAAATTTTGAGTTATTAAAAGAGATCTACTAAATCAATATCTTTGAGGTGATAGGGCAGTGAGATGGCCCAAGAAGTTTCATTTTAACAAGTATCTGGGGTCATTCTATGGTAAAATCAAATTTGAATACTATAATCTTGGAGAAATTAGAAAATATTAGGTAAAACCAAAAGAAGTACTCAAATTATTTTGAACCCTATCAACGAGGATAGAAAATTAAGGATGATTTCTCTATTAAAGTAAATATGACTTTAATTACATAAAGATTGCTTTTATATCTTTTAAGACTGTAATGTTACATTATTCTGCAGAGTATATGGAAAATTTCCACTTAATTACCCAAGCTTCATATTTCTTAATTATTTAAGAAATGCTGTTACTATAAAATTACAAACTAGTATTCAAAGTAATAAATTTCTTTGCTCACTTCCACAGAAAAGAATTAGAGATAAAAATATTACTTTTTTTAGTTGTTTCTTAGCAGTGTTTATCTTTTGTCAACAGGTATATCAAATGCTTCTAAAATCCACTTAAATAATTTCTTCCAATCTTGTCTTGCTAAAGATTTTATTCATATACACAATTTTTTTCATGATAAACCTTTTAAATTCTATTAGGAAAAAAGTTATTTTTATTTTTCAGTTGTTAAGTGTTTGCCAGTGAGAGACCCAAAGAATGGAAGACTTATCAGTAGTGCAAAAGACCCAGACCAGGAATATTCTTATGGACAAGCAGTACATTTTGAATGTAATGCAGGCTTTAAGCTTGATGGACCTAAAGAAATACATTGTTCAGAAAATGGTTTTTGGAGTGCAGAAACACCAAAATGTGTGGGTAAGATACATTTACTATTTGTTTGTTTGTTTGAATATTTTTAGTTTTTCTTATAAAAATTGCATTTTAAAACAATGTTCATTAGAATGATGAAAATAAAAAAAGAGAATACAAATAATACTACTAATAGCTATTGTTCTTTGACTTTTCAGTAATGGCCATTCTAATAGGGGTAATGTGGTATTTCATTGTAGTTTTAATTTGCATTGACTTAACACTTAGTGAGCATTTTTGTTGTTGTTGTTGAGCATTTATTCATTTTCCTTCAAGATTTTTCTATCTTCTTTTAAAAAAACTTTCGTTCATAACTGTTGCTCTATTTTTGATAAGGTTGTTTGTTTTTCTTGCTGATTTGTTTGTGTTCTTTGTAGATTCTGGATATATGCCCTTTGTTTGATGTATAGTTGGCAATTATTTTCTCTAATTTTATAGGTTGTCTGTTCACTCTGTTGATTATTTCCTTTGCTTTTCAGAAGCTTTTTATTTTAATTAAGCTCCAATTATTTATTTTTATGTTTACTGAATTTGCTTTTGAGATCTTAGTCATACATTCTTTGCCTAGGCTAATGTCTGGAGTTTTTGCTTTGCTTTCTTCTAGAATTTTTGTGAGTTCATGCCTTATATTTAAAGTCTTTTTATTTGTCTTAAATTAATTTTTATGTATGGTAGAAGATAGAGGTACTACTTCATTCTTCTGCATGTGGTCATCCAATTTTCCCATTACTATTTATTGAATAGGGCTTCCTTTCCCAAGTGTATATTGTTGTCTGCTTTGTTGAAGATCAGTTGTCATAACTATGTGGTTTTATTTCTGGGCTCTCTATTCTGTTCCTCTGGTTTATATCTCTACTTTTATCCAGTACTATGCTGCAAAGTTAAAAGCATTCCCCCTAAGAATTGGAACAAGACAAAAAAGTTTCCAGTGTCACCACTTCTACTCAACATAATGTTGGAAGTCCTAGGCAGAGCTATCTGGCAAGAGAAAGAAATAAAGCGCATCCAAATCAGGAAAGAAGAGTTTAAACTATCCCTGTTTACTATGATATGATCTTATATCTAGAAAACCCCAAAGATTTCACCAAAAGACTCCTACAATTGATAAATAAATTCAACAGAGTCTGACGTTATTAAAATCACATAAATCAGTAGCATTTATAGCATATATGCTAATAACAGTCAAATCAGGGACTCTATATGATTTTCAATAACTATACTGAAACTAAAATAGCTCAGAATATACTTAACCAAGGAGGTGAAATATCTCTACAAGGAGAACTACAAAACACTGATGAAAGAAGTCAGTGATGACACAAATGACACAAATGAAAAAACATCCCCTACTCATGGATTGGCAGAATCAACGTTGTTAAAATGTCCATACTGCCGAAAGCAATTTCCAGATTCATTGCAATCCCCATTAAAATATCAACATGATATTTCACAGTTCTAAAAAAAAAAAACAAACCCTGAAATTCATTTAAAATCAAAAAAGAGGCCCAAACAGCCAAGGCAATCTCAAGCAAAAGGAACAAATCCAAAAGCATCACATGACCTGACTTTAAATTATACTACAAGGAGTTCTTTCAATCACACACTAGTTCTTCACGTTAAAAACTTAATAGTTTTATTCAACATAGCAAATACCATATACTTTAGAGGTTCATAGATGGAGTTTGCATTCTTACAACTAGATTTCTGTGGTTTGTGAAAATTCCTGGAATGAATGGTATCTTAGTTAAGTCTTAAAGAAAGAACAAAGATTTATTTATTTTAATTGAAAATGAGAACACATGCATACTAGTCAGAGGAAGTTCATGGAAAGGAAAGTGGAAAGACAGGGAGGCGTACAGGAGTGTGAAGTCCCACTGATCCTTGTTCATTGTTCATAAGGCCTTTAGTGTAGGATGCCAGGAGAGGATAAGTCAGAGAAGTACTGAGGAGAGGCCAGTACTGGGTGCTGGGTACTACCATGCTGAAGAACTTGACTTTTATTTAGACTGATTTGGAAATCAATGAAGGATTTCGAGTGGAAGAATGAGGTGATCACTTTAAAGATCACTAAATTATACACATGGAAATGGATTTAAAAAGTGGGAGAACAGGATTTGGGAAAAAAGTTACTATTGCCACAATCCTGTAAAAAATATTTGAGAGAAGTGATGTCAAAGATGATGGCTATTTTCTTTCTTCAGAAATCCTGGATAAATAGTAAAGGCACAAAAGCAGATCACTTATTTTTCAGAGATGGAATGACAATGAATTAAATGAATTTCTTTGACAAAGTATTCGATTGATAATTAGTGTTTTGTTAATATCTAGACAATGCATTTTTTTTCAGGTCACTCAGTGAAAATACTTATCAAAATAACCCTATATTAATAATTCAATTTCACATATATATTTGATGAATGTTACTGCCTACCAGTTATTTCAAGAGGACTAATTTATCCTCAAACTAAATAAAATTAGAAACATAATTTTAATTAGGATTTTAACTTCCTTCAAAAATAAATATTAATAATAACAAATAAATTGCCAAGCAGTCACATCAAAACAGAACTTTTGTTTGTTCTAGATAATTTACCTCTGGAAACAAAAATACATTTTATATGATTGTATCTTTGTCACAATCCATTAATTTGTAGAAACATTTTCAAATTTAGTCCCTTCTTTTCAGAAATTTCCTGCAAACCACCAGAAGTCAGGAATGGATATGCATTATCTAATAAGAATATTTATAGAGAGAATGAACGATTTCAATATAAATGCAACCAAGGATTTGAATACAGTGCAAGAGGAGATGCTGTATGCACTAAAGTTGGATGGAGTTCAGAGCCTTCATGTGAAGGTAATGTTTTTATTTTCTCTTTTGTTATATATATTTCAATTTTTTAAATGAATATAATTCTTTTCATTAAACAAGTTATTTTTCTCAAAGATAGGGTACTAATTTTCATAGGAATTGACTTTTCAAAAGATCATATATCAGAGAATTTTATGTGTGTAAGGTCCTTTCAGATCCTCTTACTCTGAAGATAGACATTAAACAGGGTCAGAAAATTGCAGTATCTGTTAAAATAGTTAAAAGTCAAAAATTATGTCTAGAGCAGATTCAGGGCTATGGCTTTCTAATTCCTAGTAAAATGCAATTCTCAAACAGATTGAACGTCCAATACCCTAAGTATTTGAAATTATATCACTATTTTAATAATATTTTTAAATAAACTACAATAATACCAACAGATGTGGAAACCTTAATTAACAATGAAATTAAGTGAAAGGAAATGGAAATTTTCATTAACAATAAGTTTAGGGGCAGTGCCTGTGGCTCAGTGGGTAGGGCGATGGCCACATATACTGAGGGTGGCGGGTTCAAACCCAGCTGGCCAAACTGCAACAAAAAAATAGCTAGGTTTGTGTTGGGCACCTGTAGTCCCAGCTGAGGCAAGAGAATTGCCTAAGGAGGCTGAGGCAAGAGAATCGCCTAAGCCCAGGAGTTGGAGGTTGCTGTGAGCTATGTGAAGCCACGGCACTCTACCAAGGGCGATAAAGTGAGACTCTGTCTCTACAAAAAAAAAAAAAAAAAAAAAACACACAATAAATTTAGAATGAATCAATAGTAGGAGGGAACCCTAACTTTCAGGTTTCATTATGGAAGGATGTTATATGGAGCCAAAGAGTTAATCTCAACTATATTTTTGCCCACCAAAAAATACATCTAGAATATTGTGTTGTACTTAGTCTAATTTTAAAAGGGATGGTGTCAAAGTATCATGGCCTAGAATAGAGAATATAGATAATCACAGAGTTTAAGAAATTATGCCATAAGAAGAATAGCTAGAAGATAACAGCTGTAGTGTGCTAATAGCTACCTTGAGATACTCGAAACATTTCTGAAAAGGAGTAAGTTAGCTTTTGATGAGGGCTGCTGTGACAAAGGAAACAAGAAACAGTTATCGTATGTAGTCTAGTAACCTTCTGATAGGATGAATTGTACAGATACTGCCATCCTGTAGTGGGGAGGAAGAGTTGAACTCTTAAGAGCCCGCTATACTTTAATTCCTCTGATTTGTAATTATATGTATAAACCTCGCTTTTGTTTTACAAAATTAGAGTTAATTTTGGGCCTATTTGATCCCAAAAGTAGTTCCTTGGAAGACATTAGTGATCTCTACTTTTAGGCACTGGTAAGAAAATGTTTTAGAAAAAAAGATTAATGAACACATGGAAAGATAACCCACATTAGATTCGGGTTTGACTGATAGTCTCTAGAGTCCAGCAGTTTGTCTTCACGACATTCAGGTTCTGAAGCAAAGGAAGTGTCTGCACAAGGGTTCTAGAATTAATATCCACCATATGTTTATCTCCAGAGACCCACTCAGATAGTTAATTTATCCATCCAATCATTAAAATGTAAATTATAAACAACTTATTTTATATCAGAGTTAGGTGGCTTGAAAAGGTCAGGAGACCATGGCCACTTAGTGTGGAAAGTGAATAGGAAGTAAAGCAGTGGTTTACAGATGGATTTCAGGCAATGCAGAATGTCCACCAAGCCTTTTATTACAAAACACAATGTAACATCAATATATATTGTTATATAACTTTTCTCCAATGCTAAAAATGCATAGTATTTCATTAGAAAGGGAATATTGCAGATTGAACCATATTGAGATATAGCAGAGTTGATGGTGAGCAGTTAATTAGGACAGACCAAGTCAAATAATGGTAAACTAGAGGTTGCAGGTCAAATACTGCCCCCTTCAGCTGGAGCACAGCTATGCCTATCTGTCTATGTATTGTTACAGTTACTTTGTGCTATAATGACATAGTTGCAACAGAGACCTTCTATCCAGGCGGCTAATGCCTATAATCCTAGCACTCTATAAAGATGAAGTGGGCGGACTGCTTGAGCTCAGGAGTTCGAGACCAGCCTGAACAACAGTGAGACCCCATCTCTACTAAAAATAGAAAAACTAGCCAGGGGTGGTGGCACAGGCCTGTAGTTCCAGGTACTCAGGAAGCTGAAGCAAAAGGATCACTTGAGCCCAAAAGTATGGGGTTACTGTGAGGTATGACCCCACAGCATTCTGGCCTGGGGCAATAGAGTGAGACTGTCTAAAAAAAAATAAAAAGAAAGAAAAGAAAGAAACAAAGAAAATATTTTCCAAACACTCTACTAGGTTATACCATTATAGTGAGAATAATGTATTGTAATATCTCAATATCTTAATAAACTAAAGTTTATTTCCGGTTCATGTTCTCTTCCCCAATATAGGTCAGAAGGGACTCTACTCATTGTATTAGTAGTAAGAATCAAATGAGAGGCATTGTCTTTTCAGGTCCTTCTTCAATCACTACAGCTATAAGAAAGGTATCATAAAGGAATGTTAAAACTACCTCCCTAAAGTGAAAGATATTACTTACACTTTTATTACATTCCCCTATTTAATCATATGGCCACATTTTCTTCAAAGGGAAAGGAATGTAATCTTATCAATTGTCTGGAGGGAGGAGACCCTGAACATTCCAAAAAAGTTCTTATGAAAATGACAGAAACCAAAGAAGTAGCAGGAAGAAAGTGGGAGGAGTCGATGTTAAATATGACGAGGTCATTGCCAGATGTGAATTATCACAAAGTATGAGCTGACTTAATAGAAAGAGTGATTAAGAGCCCAGGAGGCACAAATTTATAAGAACAATGCACAAAGGGAAGGGGAACATGAGAATTACAGCAGGAGTGATATGTTGTGTTCATTTTAATGCCATTTTATACTAGGATAAAGACAGTTAAGTAGCATACGCCTTTTACATTTTTGTAGTCTTCATTAATTTAATGAATACTGATTTCTAAATTATCCAAATATCACTTTTTTCCAGAAGTGTCATGTAATCCTCCTTATATTCCCAATGGTATCTTCTCACCTGTGAGGATTAAACACAGAACTGGAGATGAAATCAGGTATGAGTGTAAAAACGGTTTTCAGCCTGCAACTCATGTAAATACAGCAACATGCACGAGTGGTGGCTGGTCACCTCCTCCAAGATGCACCTGTAAGTTCCATTCTTATTCTGACTCCCTTCTTAATTCTCAGATAGCTTTCTCTTAAACACATAAAATATACGGACACAGTAAAGCCAAAGATTTGTCTTGTGTGTATAAAGTAAAGCTTTTAGAAGCAGTCTTCACTATGCAAAGTAACCAATTTTAAATAGTATGAAAACAGTATAGTAAAGTAAAAACAATTTTTTCCTACTCCAAATTAAAAAATGGGTGTGTTCATGAATGTATGTTTCTCTAATTAATAAATACTTCCAAATACTGGGTAAAAATAGTGCCATTTAACACATAGTAAATGAACTTTTTTTCAGTAGCAAATTTGCTGAAAAATATGGTTGCTTAAAAGAGCAAACTTTTATTATAGCAGTTTCTATGGGTTAGGTGTTTGAGAGGAGCTTAAACCTGTATCTGGGAATCAGACTGTCTCCTTGTGTTACAGTCAGGACAGGAGCCCAGGCTCCAGTCATCAGAAGGCTTCCTGGGCAGGAGGATCTGTTCCTACCAGACTCAGTCACATGGCTGTTGTCAGGAGGCCTCAGTTTCTTACCACATGGTCTTCTTCATGGATTGATGGGATGGCAGCTAATTCTCTCTGGAGCTACAGATTGGAGAGTATAGGAATCTTTGTAGATAACATTTATTATTTACTCCAGCCATCTCTACTCTTTATAAGTGAGATGCTAATCCCAGCACATATCCCAGGGGAGAAAAATTAGACTCCACTATTTGCTAAATACTTGTCCAGTTTCCTACAACTATCATATGTAGCAAAATGCCATTTAAGTTAACAGAGCATTTTATTTCAGGGATGTTTCCTTTTCCCTTTTTCCTGTTTTTTCTTTTTTTTTTTTTTCCAACTCTACAGTCACATTACTTTTCCTTCTATCTCAACAGTTTAATGGTTCAGGGGAAATGCAGTACACTATTGGAATGATATTGGTGGTGATAATACTGAATCTGCCTTAGAAAAGGTTCATCATTCAAAGAGACTCCTATTGCTAGGATGAATCAATTAAGATAAAGTTCACCAGTGATTTGAATAAAATTCTGGACTTGTGTCAAGGAAATTAGAGTTCACACATGCTAGCAACAGTTAAGAAATTAGTGACTATTTTAATCAATATTAAGATCAACTTGAGTCAAACTATGATGGAACCACCATAACTGCTGTGATACTACAACTTACTTTGGGAGAAGTGTAAGAAGTGGAATGAGAATGCTGTAAGTCCTGCCATGCTCAATGCTGACCAGACCCCACGAGAAATATTATATTTGCTCTAGGGAAGCACTTGTAAAAGGGGCAAAGACAAATGCAGATATGCTCAACCAGACAGAATAGTGAAGGAATTCAAGACTGTGGTAATAAAAATACCTACTTTTAATTATGCCTCCTTCTTTGTATCCTTTTAAAAGAAATCTCGATGGACCATTTTATTCTATCAATATGTGCACTCTGTGAAACACCATAATAAGGTGAATATTTGTTTTGAAATCCACCACTAAGTTTTACATCTCTGTCCTACAGATTAATAGGGAAGTTAATTGAGTTCTTAAAGACATAGTTCCTGCAAATCCAAAGACTCTAACTCGCCTAATGCAGGAAATGATACACGTCTTGATAGATGATGGTGAAATATGTACAGTCCTGTGGTAAATATAAAACTATCCAAATCTTTAAAAAGCATTAGAGAGTAATGTTGAATGTTACTTAAAATAAATGAGACTAAACAAATATTTTAATTTCAACATTAGAAGCTTGAAATAAGTGGGGATAGAATTGTTCAATATAAAATAAATGGTCTGCTGGCCCAGAAGTTACACCTAAGAAGTATCACTCAGTAGTCTTTCTCAAAGAAGATGTTTAGTAAATCCAAAATTCGAAGGTTATAATCCACATAAGTGTGTAGAGACTAGGGAAATTTCTCTAATTACACAAAACAGAAACCGAACTACTGTATTTAATAAATGTAAAGAACATGATAAAGAAATTTGATGTGTGTATATGCATGTTGAAATTCTTTTTTAAAAATTCTTTTAAACATATCATATGTAGTTTACTGAAATAGAATCAGAACTTGCAGCCAAAGCTTAAAACTATTCTGGTATTAAAAGTACTAGATTATCAGTAAGTAATCCCATACAGAGTTGAATTTTGAAAAATATTACATATAAACCTATTAATACAAGAAACAATATAGCACTTGAATATACTTGTCAAAATTAGTCAACCTATATTTAAAAAATACCCATTAAGTGTAAAAATATTATGTCTTCGAAATATTATGTTCATTAAGACTATTTTATGACATTAAAAATATTTTGTTCTCCAGGTAAAATTAGAAATAGACAAACAAACAAACAAAAAAAGAAATAGACAAACAAATGTTTAACATAATTTTTACTATTTGGATATTAAGAAATATTCCTATTCTTCTGGTTAAATAAAGAAGGGAAAACATGCTCTGGTGACTTGTTATATAGTATCATCAAAGGAAAATTTGTGTATTTCTCTATGTTTCTTACGTCGTCTTCAATAAATAAAAAAAAATATCCTAGTGAATTTAATCAAAAAAGAAACACAAACAAATAAAAATCTATCTTCCTATAGTGGATTGGTCTGAAAACAAAAGGCAGAACTCTGATTTCTGATGAAAATGGCAAGGAAAGACAGAAAATGGCAAGGAAAAACTGGGTGGTAAAATTAGCATGTAGGCTCATATATTCAGCCAGGATCAGAGTTAATGTACTCAAGGGGAGTATGTATAGTAAGTAAGTCTGTACAGTTTTCTTCCTGGAGAGCGTTCATAGAAATGTATTCATCATATGACTCACAAGACAAAGTTTCCCCTTCATTTAGAAAGTCCTTTTCAACTATCTCAGGTGTCTGAGTTCCTCAACTGTTTTGTGACCTAGAAACCTTAATGGAATGAGTGTACCTACCTATGCTAATAAGAGGAATATAACTGATTGGTCAAAAATTTCATCCTTTAAGGTGATTGTTCATTAGATAAAATGTTACTTACACTCCTTTTTTTATTTTTTATTGCAAGTGAAACCTTGTGATTTTCCACAAATAAAACATGGACAACTATATGATGAGGGTAAATATAGACCATACTTTCCAGTAGCTATTGGAAAACGTTTCTACTATCACTGTCACCATAATTTTGTGACTCCTTCACGACATCATTGGGAGTACATTCACTGCACACAAGAAGGATGGTCACCAGCAAAACCATGCCGCAGTAAGTAAATCTCCTTACAACTATGTGTAAAACTTCCAAAACGTGGAGCGACGAGAGCTTCTAAGTGACTATAATTAAGTCTTATATGACAGAAGAAAGGCTAAGGAAGAGTCGTCTAGGAATAGACCAAAACATGACTTTTCCATTATGAAGAGCTCTTCACTAAAACCACATGAAAAATACATACAGAGACTTCCCAAGAATATCTGTACAATCTGTACATATTGAATAATGATCTCTTTACACAAACATTTGGTATTAGCTTGAGTTTTTCTTAAGGTATACAGTATTGTTGGATATTTATGCAGTCTTCTTTAAATATCTGAATTTTAAATTGCTGTTTTGACCAAATTTATGTTTCTCATTTACTGTTATTTACTTCTCATTTTTGTGGCCTTTAGGACAATGTACTTTTAATTATTTGGAAAATGGACAATATCCATATTATGGAAGAACATATATAGAGGGTGAATCTGTACGAGTCAGTTGCAATTCTGGCTACAGTCTTCCCAATGGGCAGACCAAACTTACTTGTACAGAGACTGGCTGGCTCCCTCCTCCCAAATGCATCCGTGTCCGTAAGTAAACTGCTTTGAGACCCCAGTATGTTTATAATTTTCTAAGGCTCATCTATATTGACAAATATATGGCAAAATGTATATATCAACTTCTTGTTTTGCCAATAGACATGTTTGTTTTATTTTTTTTATGTACATAAGTTGATACACAAATTTTTCTTTCTTTTTTTTTTTTTTTTTGAGACAAAGTCTCACTATGTCACCCTCAGTAGAGGGCTGTGGGGTCACAGCTCACAGCAACCTCAAACTCTTAGGCTTAAGCGATTCTCTTGCCTCACCCTCCCAAGTAGCTGGGCCTACAGCCGCCCACAACAATGCCTGGCTATTTTTTTGTTGTACTTGTCACTGTTGTTTAGCAGGTCCAGGGCCAGGTTCAAACCTGCCAGCTGTGGCAACTGTGACCGGCACTCTAGCTGCTGAGCCACAGGCACTGAGCCAATACACAAATTTCTTAAAAATGGGTAGCAAAATAAATGTGCCCTATCAGTAAATATTGTTAAGAATACAGTAAAAGAATTTGACATAATATTGTTGATGACTTATCTCTAAAGTCTGACAAGTAAATTCCCAAACTTGCCACCATGTCCTTATATTGGCAGCACTGTGTAAACAGCTCCAGAAGGTTTCATACCCCTGGCATGTCAGTCTCTCCCAGCCGTGTTTGTGTTGATGTGTGGCAGTGTCTTGCTGAGTGGTGTTTGTTATGTTGTGTGTTTTGTGTGCTGTTATCACAACGTAGGAGCTTGAATTAGAGCAAAGAACAAACATTAAACTTCTTATTAAATTTGGCAAAAGAGGAAGAGAAATCAAGGACATGTTAACCGAAGGGGATAACACCATGAAGAAAATGGCCATGTATCAATGGATTAAATGTTTTTCCAATAGGAAAGAAAGCATCACTGATGAAGAGAGGGCAGGGCAGCCCATAACAAGGAGCACTGAGAAAAACACTGCAAAAATTCATTGACGTTTATATGTAACATTTTCATATTTATAAATTGAGTGCCTATACAGTGTTATAACATTGTACTATTAATTTACATTTTTTATAGGTAATTGGGATTAGCATGTATGTTTATGGTTTACTTAGTATTTAATTATTATAATCCATAAAATGCAGTTTGATGTATTAAGGAGGTTTTGATACTTATTTGCTGGAATCTTAGTAATTGTGAATATCAATTCTATCAAATACATTTGATACAAGTGCATTTGTTACTGGGGCTAGGATTATTTTCTTTAATACTTATTTTGAATATAAATTGTTCATTTTACTAAAATTCATCAATCGTTTTACATAACTGTTGTTTCTATTGAAGGGAAGAATTCTTTCTTAAAAACCTATGGATGTTGTATGTATTCTGTTGTAAAAAGTTACTGTATTTTCTTGTTCTATATTTTGAATTCATTTTATGTTCAGTTAATTCATGATTATAACTATATTTCTTTTTTTAATAGGGCTCAGGAAACTTTCTCAAATATTGTTCAGTAAAGGCACAATAAAAGGTTTTCTATTCGGTTCCAGATGTCTATGTCTGTATTTTTGTGCCTATATATATATATTGTTCGAGAAAAGCACAATAAAAGATATATATATGTGTGTGTATACATATATATATATATATATATAAAACGGCTATTATTCTAAATACTCTATATTATACTAATAGAAGATAATTTTTCAACTAGTGCTCCAATAACTTGCTATCTTAATTAATATAGGTTTATAAGAAGTTTAAATATCTAATCATCACCTTTCACCCTAATTTTTTCCCTTATCAATCTCTCTTTTGAGTCTGGCCATTCAAAGTCTGATGATACCATTATTTCTATTCTTTTCTTGGTAGACTTATTAAAAAGAGGTTAATGTTAGTTTGTAGCATTAATAAGGTTTTTTTGTATTTTTGGTTTTATTTTTATTGTTGGGGATTTATTGAGGGTACAAAGAACCAGTTTACATAGATTTTATGTGTTAGGTAAAGTCCCTCTTATAATTGGGTCCCATCTCCAAAAGTTGTATCACATACCTTAACCCCCACCCCCCTCCTTTCCTCTCTCCACTCTCCATTTCTCCGACCCTCCACTTTGTACTACATCATTAATTGTCCTCATATTAGAATAGAATTGAGTACTTAGGATTCTTGCTTCTCCATCCTTGTGATGCTTTACTAAGAATAATGTGTTCTACTTCCATCCAGGTTAATATAAAATATGCAGAAATCTCCTTTTTAAATGGCTGACTAGTATTCCATGGTGTACATATACTATAGCTTGTTAATCTATTCCTGGATCGGTGGGCATTTAGGCTATTTCCACATTTTGGTGATTGTAAATTGAGCTGCGATAAACCATCTACTACAAGTGTCCTTATGATAAAAGGATTTTTTTCCTTCTGGGTAGATGCCCAATATTGGGATTGCAAGATCAAATGGGAGGTCTAGTTTGAGTTCTTTAAGGGTTCTCCATTCTTCCTTCCAAAAAGGTTGTATCAGTTTGCAGTCCCACCAGCCGTGTAAAAGTGTTCTCTTCTTTCCACACCCATACCAGCATCTGCAGCTTTGAGATTTTGTGATGTGGGCCATTCATGCTGAGGTTAGATGATATTTCAGGGTGGCTTTGATTTGCATTTCTCTGATTATTAGGTATGATAAGCATTATTTCATCCATTTGTTAGCCATTCGTCTATCGTCTTTGGAGAAGATTCTAATCATCTCTCTTGCTCGTTGACATAAGGGACTGTTGGCTTTTTTCATGTAGCTTAATTTGAGTTCTCTGTAGATCCTAGTTATCAAGCTTTTGTCCGATTCATAATATGCAACTATCTTTCCTATTGTGTACATTGTTTGTTTGCTTTGGTTGTTGTCTTCTTTGCTGTACAAAAGCTTTTCAGTTTAATTAAGTCCCATTTGTTTATTTTTGTTATTGTTGAAATTGCCACTGAAGTCTTCTTCTTAAAGTCTTTCCCCAGGCTGATATCTTCAGGTGTTTTTCCCATGCTTTCGTTGAGGATTTTTATTGTTTCATGCCTTAAACTTAGGCCTTTTATACATCTCGAATCAATTTTTGTGAGTGGAGAAAGGTGTGGGTCAAATTTCAGTCTTTTACATATGGATATCCAGTTCTCCCAGCACCATGTATTGAATAGGGATTCTTGTGTGATTTATCAAAGATCAGGTGGCTGTAAAATGTTAGTTTCCTCGTTTTCTATTCAGTGCCAGATGTCTATGTCTGTATTTTTGTGCCTATACCTTGGTGTTTTAATCACTATGGCCTTGTAGTACAGCCTAAATTCTGGTAGGCTGATGCCCCAGCTTTCTTTATATTACTAAGAACTGATTGCTTGGGGAAGTATAGATATTTTAACAATGTTGATTCTTCCCAGCCATGAGCATGGTATGCTCTTCCATTTGTTAATATCCTTTGCTATTTCTTTTTTTTCTGCTATTTCTTTTCTTACGGTTTCATAATTTTCTTTATAGAGGTCCTTCACCTCTCTTGTTAGGTATATCTCCAGGTATTTCATTTTCTTTGAAAATACTGTGAAGGGAATTGTGCCCTTGATGAGCTTCTCATCCTGTCTGTTAATGATGTATACAAAGGTGACTGATTTGTGGACATTGATTTTATGTCCTGAGACATTACCATATTTTTTTTTTATCATTTCCAGGAGACCTGTGGTTGAATCTTTGGGGTTCTCTAGGTATAAAATCATATCATGAGCAAAGAGGGAGAGTTTGACCTCCTCTGTTCCCATGCAGATGCCCTTTATTTCCTTCTCTTGCCTGGTTGTATTGGTTAGAACTTTCAGCACTATGTTGAATACTAGTGGAGATAGAGAACAACCTTGTCTGGTTCTAGTTCTAAGTGGAAAAACTTTCAGTTTTACTCCATTCAGTAAAATATTAGCTGTGGCTTTTTCATAGATGGCTTTGATCATTTAAGAAATGTGCCACCTATGCCTATACTCTTCATTCTAATTAGAAAAGGATGCTGAATTTTCTCAAATGCTTTTTCTCCATCTATTGAGAGGATCCTATGGTTCTGGTTTTTGTTTCTGTTGCCTGGGGAATTATGTTTAAGGACTTGCCTATGTTAAACCAGCCTTGCATCCCTGGGATGAAACCTACTTGCTCATGACATATGACTTTTTTGATAAGAAGCTGTAGTCTGTTGGCTAGGATTTTGTTGAGAATTTTTGGATCTATATTCATTAGTGAAATTGATCTTAAGTTATCTTTTTTTAGTTGGATCTTTTCTTGGTTTTGGTATCAGGGTGATGTTCACTGTGTAGAGCATGTTGGGGGAAGATTCCTTACTCCTCAATATTTTGGAATGATTTCTGCAGCATGGGAATAAGCTGTTCTTTGAAGGTTTGATAGAATTCTGGTGCAAAGCCATCTGAACCCAGGCATTGTTTTCATTAGGAGATTTTTAATTGTTTCTTTGATCTAAGTGCTTGAAATAGGTCTATTCAGGATATCTATTTCTTCTTGGTTAAGTCTAGGGAGAGGGTGTGATTCCAGATATTGATCTATTTCCTTCACACTGTCAAACTTCTGGGCATGAGTTTCTTTCTTTTCTTTTTTTTCTTTTCTTTCTTTCTTTTTTTTTTTTTGAGACAGAATCTCACTATGTCACCTTTGGTAGAGATTGTGGCATCACAGCTCACACCAAACTCAAACTCTGGACTTAAGTGATTCTCTTGCCTCAGCCTCTGGAGTAGCTGGGACTACAGACACCTGCTATTTTTTTTGTTGCAGCTGTCATTGTTGTTTAACAGGCCCAGCTATTTTTTTTGTTGCAGCTGTCATTGTTGTTTAACAGGCCCAGATTGGGCTCAACCGCCAGCCTTGGTGTAGTGGCTGGTGCCTTACTAAGTTACAGGTGCCAAGCCGAGTTGCTTGTAGTATTCAGAGATGATCTCTTGTATCTCTGTGGTATTTGTTGTTATTTACCCTTTATCATTTCTAATTGAGGTTACCAGAGATTTTACATTTCTATTTCTAGATGGTCTGGCCAAAGGTTTGCTATTTTATTTATTTTTTCAAAAACAAACTCTGTGTTTTGTTAATTTTCTGAATGATTCTTCTGTTTTCAATTTCATTAATCTCTGAGTTCATTTGGGATATTTCTTTTTTTCTGGTGTGTTTAGGCTTCAATTGTTCTTCTTTTTCCAATTCCATAAGGTGGTTTGTGAGTTTGTTGATGCACTCTCTTACTGTTTTTTGGATGTAGGCATCTATTTTTTTTTTTTTTTTTTGAGACAGAGCCTCAAGCTGTCACCCTGGGTAGAGTGCCATGGCTTCACTGCTCACAGCAACCTCCAACTCCTAGGCTCAAGCGAGTCTCCTGCCTCAGCCTCCCAAGTAGCTGGGACCACAGGCACCCGCCACAATGCCTGGCTATTTTTTGGTTACAGCCATTATTGTTGTTTGGCGGGTCCAGACTGGATTCAAACCCACCACCTTAGGTGTATGTGGCTGGCGCCTTAGCCGCTTGAGCCACAGGCTCCGAGCCGGATGTAGGCATCTAAAGCAATACATTTTCCTCTCGAGACTGCTTTTACTATATCCCATAGGTTTTGGTAGCTTGTGTCTACAATGTTGTTATGCTCAAGGAAGTTAATGATTTTCTATTTTATCTCTATCTCTTCCTGCATCCAATTGTCATTCAGCATAATGTTGTTTAATTTCCATGCCTTTGTGTGGGGTTGAACGTTTTTGTTGGAGTTGAGTTCTACCTTTAGTGTCTGGGGGTCTGAGAAGATACAAAGTAAAATTTTAATTCTTTTGATTCTGTTGAGGTTTGTTTTATGTCATAGAATATGATCATTTGGGGGGATGTTCCATGGGCCGATGAGAAGAATGTATAATCTTTAGCTTTGGAATGGAATGTTCTATATACATCTATCAAGTACAGTTGTTCTAGGGTCACATTTATGTCCTTTGTATCTTTTAGTTTCTGTTTATAGGATTTGTCCAGCTCTGTAAGAGGATTGGTAAAGTTCCCTGTTATCATGGTGTTATAGGATACCATAATACTTACACCAATTAAGGTCTGTTTCAGGAATCTGGAAGCATTTAAGTTGGGTGCATAAATATTTAGAATTAAAATGTTTTCTTGTTGTATTTTTCCCTTGACCAATATGAAATGCTTATCTTTGTCTTTTTTTACTTTAGTTGCTTTAAATTCACTTGTATCTGAAAATAAGATTGCATCCCCTCTCTTCTTCTGAATTTTGTTTGCCTGAAAATTTGTATTCCATTCCTTAACTCTGAGTTTTAATTTGTCCTTTGAGACGAGGTGTCTTTCCTGTAGACAGCACATGGATGGCTTGTGTTTTTTTATCCAATCAGTCAGTCTATGCCTCTTCAGTGGGAAATTCAAGCTATTAACATTTATTAAGGTAATTGGTAAGTGTGGTGGCATTCTATTCATCTTATATTGTGAACATCCATTGCTTAGTTTTATCTCTTGTGTCATTGTGGATATCCTTTAGTTACTGCATGCTTGCTTTACTGGTGGACCATTGTGATGGTCAGTGTGTAAAATAAGTCTAAGTATTTTCTGTATAGCTGGTCTTGTTGTGGGAAACTTTCTCAATGTTTGCATATTAGTAAAAATTTGGTTTTTCCATCAATTTTAAAGCTTATTTTAAGAGGATATAGAATTCTGAGCTGAAAATTATTTTATTTAAGTAGATTAAAGGTAGATGACCATTGCCTTTTGGCCTGAAAAGTTTCATTTGAGAAGTCTGCAGTCACCCTGATGGATTTGCCCAAGTAGGTCAAATGGTACTTATTCCTTGCAGTTTTCAAAATCTTTTCTTTTATCTTGACTTTGAGCAGGTTCATGAAAATGTGTCTTGGAGGAGCTCAATTTGAGTTGAGATGACCTGGGTCCAATATCCCTCTGAAAGGAGTGTATTAGAATCTTTGGTGATATTTGGGAAATTTTCATGTGTAATATTCTCTAGTATGGTTTCCATTCCTCTGGAGCATTCTTCTTCCCCTTCTCGGATACCTATAACTTGTATGTATGAACCCTTCATGAAGTCCCATAATTCTATCAGTAAACATTTTGCTTTCTCTCTCTTTTGTTCTGACTCTTTATCTATCTGACTTAACTCAAGAGCTTTGTCCTTTCCCTCTTTTGTCTGCATGGTCTAATCTGTTATTAATAATTTCTACTGCAACTTTAAGTTCCCTAGTTGACTGCTTCAATTCCTTTAGCTGTGCTATCTCCTTTCTATAGTCTTCATATCATTCATCTCTTATTTGATTCTATTTTTGGGTTTCCTTTTGGTTATTTTCCACTTCCTCAGCAGTTTCCTTCATTGTTTTTATCTTCCATATTTTAAATTCCCTTTCTGTCATTTCTAACAGTTCTTTATAGGTGGAATCCTCTGCAGTAGCTACCTCATGGTCCCTTGTGGGTGTTACTCTGGTCTGGTATTTCATGTTGTCAGGATTTTTCTGCTATTTCTTCCTCATGAGTATGTTCTTCTGTTTGTTTCCTTGCCCTAATTTTTCTTTTACTTCTTCTTGCTCTTTAAGTTACTGTACCTCTGACCTAAGGTGTTGATGTGTCCTTTTGGGCCAGGAATAAAAGGATGAGAAGATTGAAGAGCAAGAAGGGAAAATAGTTTTAAAAAAAAAAGAGAGCGAGAAGGAAAGGGGATGAGTAAAAGGGAAATGGAAGATTGACAAGAAGAAGAGAGGTACAGAAAGAGGAAGATAGGAGTAATAGAGGTATACAGTAGGGTACTTTGCCCCACACCTTAAAATCCCCCAACCTCTGGGGGTGCTGGGTTGGCTGGTTCCCTTGATATCCGAAGCTCTTTGCTAGCCTGAGCAGACACCATACTCCACTTCCACCAAATAGAGAAGAAAAACAAAAATACTATAAATCAAACCAAAATAAACAAAAAACTTACAGGATAAAATTGGGGGGAAAAACAAATAATGAGGCTGAAAAACTAGCAAAAATGAAGTTCTTATTATTAAAGAACGCAACAATGAGAAATTATATTTACATGAGGAAAATGAAGAATAAAAGAAAAAAATCTAGGGGGAAATGTTGAAATAAATAAAAAAGAAAGAAAATAAATAAAAACAAAGCAATATATATATATATATATCTTGCTGAATATTGCCTGGGCAATAGGTAATCTTCTGGGGTATGAGATGCTAATCACAATGCTCCTACAGCTGTATATGATGGAGACTGAAAGCCTCTGCTGACTTCTTTGCCCCCAAACTCCATAGGGTTGAGAGCCTGAATCTCTCCTCAGCCCCCTTAAACAAACACATGAAACTGTGACCCTTGCATAAGCAGAGGCTGTCCCAGGAAAGCGTGAGTCTCTAGGATCTCTCCTGACGTGGCTGCCCGCTTACGAGGTATGCCAAAATTAGCCTCATGCTATGCCTCTGAGGGCCAAGGCTGCACAGCAACTCTCCTCCTGCTGAACAGTGAAATCTCTGCTCTTCCCCAGTGTCTCAGTCCTGGCTTCTGGGCATTGTTCAAAGTCACTTGCACACTCAACCAAGGCCTCCAAAGGTAATTCAACCAAGTGCCCAAGTCTAAAAAAATAAAACAACTCACACGGAAGGCCTTCCCTGTGTGTAATCTTGCTGCTGCTATAGCTACAGCCACCACAGCCTTAGACCAAATACAATCACTTGCCACTTCACCACTGCTTCTGTCCTTCTCTTGGGGTCCAGAGGCCTCCTCTGCTTCCCAGTATCACCAGAGGGATGTTTGTGGGAAGACCCCACAAGCCAGAGGTGCCTGGAGCTCTCTCTCCCCAATCTCATCGCACTCCGTTGCAAAGAAGCTCTTACTCAGCAGCCATCTTACTCTACCTCCACCTAGTAAGTTTGTTGATTCATCCAAATAGTTGAATCTATTGGCATGTCATTGTTCACAATGTTCCTTTTTTCAAAAAAACATATATAAGAACCATAATGATGCAATTTCTGTCATTGCTGATATGGTCAAGTTGTCATCTCATTTTTCTTTCCTGATTAATTCTTTCGAAAAGTTTATCAATTTTACTTTTCTTTCTTTCATTTCTTTTATTTTTTAATTTTTTAGACAAAGTCTCACTATGTTGCCCTCAGTAGAGTGCTGTGGCATCACAGCTCACAGCAACCTCAAACTCATGGGCCCAAGCTATTCTCTTGCCTCAGCCTCCCAAGTAGTTGGGACTAAAAGCACCTGCCACAATGCCCAGCCATTTCTTTGCTGCAGGTGTCATTGTTTATTGTAGTTGGCCCAGGCTGGGTTCAAACCCATTAACCTTGGTGTGTGTGGCCGATGCCCCACCCACTGAGCTATGGATGCTGCCTTACTTTACTTTCTTTATTAAATCATAGCTGTGTACATTAATGTGTTTATGGGTACAATGTGCTGATTTGATATACAATGCAGGATACTTCCATCTAACTGATTAACATAACCATCTATTCATTTACTTGTTGTGGTAAGACGTTTATACTCTAGTCTTAATAGTTTTTAAAATGTCGTTGCATTATGCATATTTAGGTGAAGTCCCCACAGATACCCTCCCTCCTCCCAGCCTCCCACGTCTCCTACCTTATTCCTCCTCTTCCCTCCTTCTTTCTGGACTATAGTTATGTTTTGCCATTCCTATGAATGTGTAGTGATTATATACTGATTTCACAGTAATATTGAGTACATTGGATACCTTTGTTCCCATTCTTGAGATATTATACTAAGAAGAATATGTTCCACCTCCATCTGGGTAAACATAAAAGATGTGAAGTCTCCATCTTTTATATGGCTACATAGTATTCCATGGTATGCATATACTACAATTTGTTAATCCAATCAATGGGCATTTGGGCTGATTCCATGACTTGACAATTATGAATGGGGCTGCAACAAACATTCTGGTGCCAATGTCTTTGATGTAAAAATGATTTTTTATCACCTGGGTATGTACCTAATAGAGGAATTGCAGGATCAAATGGTAGGTGCACTTTTTTTCTGGGGTATTCTCCAGACTTCTTTCCAAAAAGGTCCATATTAGCTTGCATTCACACCAGTACTGTACAAGGGTGCCCTTCTCTCTGCATTCACACCAACATATGTAGTTTTGGGATTTTGCGATGTAGGTTATCATCTAGTGGAGTAAGATACTATCTCCAAGTGGTCTTGATTTGCATTTCTCTGATGATTAAAGATGATGAATATTTTTTCATGTGTTCTGTTCAAGCCTCTTGCCCACATAGAAATGGGGTATTTGTTCTTTTCATATTGATTAGTTTGAGTTCACTGTGGATTCTAGTTATCTGACCTTTGTCAGAAGCATAAACTATAAATGTCTTTTCCCATTCTAAAGGCTGTCTGCTTGCTTTACTTACTGTGCTTTTGGCTATGCAGAAGCTTTTTAGTTTGATCAAATACCAGTAATACTTTTTTGGTATTTCTTCAATTGCTGGGAGGGGGAGTTCCTTCTCATAAGAAATTCCCCCAGGCTAATTTCTTCGAGGGTTTTCCCTACACCCTCTTCCAATATTTTTATAGTTTCATATCTTTTTGTTTCTTTCTTTTTTATATAGTTTCATATCTTAAGTTTAAATCTTTTATCCAAGGAGAATCAATGTTTGTTAATGGTGAGACACGAAGGTCCAGTTTCATTCTTCTACAGGTTGCCAGGCATTTCACCCAGCACCATTTGTTAAATAGGGAATCTTTCTCCCAGTGAATGTTTCTGGTAGGCTTATCAAAGATGAAATGATGATAAGTGGCTGGGTTCATCTCTTTGTTCTCTATTCTGTTCCATAAATCAACCTCTCTATTTTTGTGCCAGTAACAGCCTGTTTGGATCACTACAGATTTATAGTATGCCCTAAAGTCTGATAATGTGAACCTCCTGATTAATGTATTGTCTATTTGAAGTTTTTTCTGATTCCATATAAAGCAAAGCACTGCTTTTTCAAGCTCTTTAAAGTATGGCAATGGTGCTTTAATAGGGATTGCATTAAATCTGTAGACTGCATTGGGTAGTATAGATATTTTAACAATATTGATTGTTCCCAACCACAAGCATGGTATGTTTTTCCATTTGTTAACATCTTCAGCTATTTCTTTTCTTAGAGTTTCATAATTCTCCTTATAGAGATCTTTCACATCCTTTGTTAGATGAATTCCCAGATATTTCATCTTCTTTGGCACTACTGTAAAAGGAATAGAGTCCTTGACTATATTTTCAGCTTGACTATTGTTGATATATATAAAAACTACTGATTTGTAGGTATTGATTTTGTATCCTCAGACACTGCTGTATTCCTTGATTACTTCTAAGAGTTTTGTAGTTGCTTCTCTGGGGTTTTCCAGGTATAGTATCTATCATCCATCATGAGTGAGAGGTTGATCTCCTCTGACCCTATTTGATGCCCTTTTGATGCCCTTTTCTTGCTTGATTGCAATGGTTGGAACTTCCATTACTCTTTTGAATATCAGTAGAGACAGTGGGCATCCTTGTCTAGTTCCAAATATGAGTGAAAATGTTTTCAATTTTACTCCTTTCAGTATTTTGGCTGTGTGTTTGCTGTATATGGCCTCTATTGGTTTCAGAAAGACCCTTTTAAAGTGTTCTGATCATGAAATGGTGCTGGATATTATCATAAGCTTTTTCTGCATCAATTGAAAGAATCACGTGGTCTTTTTAAAATTTTATTTATGTGATATATTTTATTTATGGATTTATGTATGTTGAATCCACCTTGTAATCCTGGAATAAAACCAACATGCTCATAGCGTATAATTTTTTTGATGTGTTATTGAATTCTGTTTGCTAGGATCTTATTGAATATTTTGCATCAATATTAAAAAATGGTATTGGTGTATAGTTTTCTTTCTTTCTTGGGTCTTTACCTGGTTTGGGGATCAAGGTTATATTTGCTTCATAGGATGCATTTTGGGAGTATTCCTTCTTTTCTGTGTTTTGTAAAAGGTTATGTAATCGAGGTACTAGTTCCTCTTTGAAAGTTTGCTAGAATTCTGATGTGAACTGATCTGGTCTTGGACTTTGGGCGGGGGCAGATTTCATATTGTTGATGCTATTTCAGTGCTTGATATTGGTCTATTCAGCATTTCTAATTCTTTCTGGCTGAATCTAAGAAGGTGGTATGCTTCCAGATATTGTTCCATTTCCACCAGATTTTCATATTTCTGAGAATAGAGTGTTTTGAAGTAATCATTGAGAATTTTTTTGATTTCTGAGGTGGTATCTGCTTTCATTTCTCCTTTATCATTTCTGAATGATGATATTAGAGATTTTACTTTTCTGTTTCTGGTTAGATTAGCCAAACATTTATCAATTTTATTGATCTTTTCAAAAAACAACTTTTTGTTTTATTGATCTTATGAATGGTTATTTTGTTCTCAGCTTCATTTAATTCTGCCCTAATTTTGCTTATTTCTTTTCTTCTGCTGGGTTTGGGATGTTCTTCCTTTTCCAGTTGCTTGAGATGTCCCAATAAGTTGGTGACTTCCTCTCTTTCTGTTTTCTTGATGAAGGCTTTCAATGCTGTAAATGTCCCTCTTAGGACTGCCTTTGCAGTATCCTATGGGTTTTGATAATTTGTGTCTTCATTATCATTTTGTTCCAAAAATTTGGTGATTTCTTTCTTCCTCCTTTCTTTGATCCAGCTATCATACAGCTTAAGGTTATTTAGTTTCCATGACTTTATTTGAGTATGAAGATTCTTGTTGCTATCACATTCAACTTTTATTCCATGATGGTCCAAGAATGTACAAGGAATAATTTTTATTCTTATAAATTCACTGAGGTTAGACTTGTATCCTAAGATTTGACCAATATTAGGAGAATGGTCATATGGGCTGATAAGAAGGATTTGTATTCAGTTTTATCAGCATGAAACGTTCTGTAGATGTCTGTTAAGTCCATCCACCCTACAACAGTAGGGTGAAGTTTAAGTCCAATATTTCTTTGTTTAGTTTTTTGTTGGAGGATCTATCCAAACTGCCAAAGGGCTATTAAAATATACAACTACTATAGTGCAGGAAGATATCAAATTGTTGATGTCTGTTAAGGTTTCCTTTATAAATTGAGGAGCACTCTGGTAGGGCACATAAATGTTAATAATTGAAATCTCTTCATGTTGAGTGTTTCCCTTGACAAATACGAAGTGACCATCCTTATCTTTCTTACTTCTATTGGTTTAAAGCCTGTTGTATCTGTGAATAAAATTGCAACCCCTGATTTTTTCTGGTGTCCATTTTCCTGTATAATAGATGTCCATCCCTTCACCTTGAGTCTATTTTTATCCTTTAAGGAAAGATGAGACTCTTGTATGCAACAGATATCTGGTCTGAGTTTATTTATCCAGTTATCCAACCTGTGCTTATTTAGAGAATAGTTTAAGCCATTCACATTAATTGAGAGAATTGATAAGCATGGTAGTGTTTTAAGTGGCATGTTTTTCAAATGTCTAGAGTATATATATAATCCTTTCCCTACTGTGGAAATCAAGTTTTGTTCAAACGTTTCTGGGTTAGTTTCCTTTACCGTGGACCATCGTGCTGATCATTATGGAGGATGGGTCTAAGAATATCCTGGAGATCTGGTTTACTTATGGCATGTTTCTTCAAGATGTGTATGTCAGTAAAGTTTTTAATTTCTCCATCACAGATAAAACTCATTTTAGCTGGATATAGGATCCTGGGTTGGAAGTTGTTTTGTTTTAGGAGAATGAGGTTGATGGCCATCCTCTTCTATCTTGGAAGGTTTCAGCTAAGAGATCTGCAGTCATTCTAATATTTCTCCTTCTATAGGTACTGCTTTTCTTACATCTGGCTGCTTGGAGAATTTTCTCCTTCATATTAACCCTGGCAAAGTTAATTACAATGCATCTAGAAGATGCTTTATTTGAATTGAGTCATGCTAGGGTACTGAAGCTGTCTACTACTTGAATTTCAGTATCTCTTGCAATGCTTGTGAGATTCTCCATAATATCTTGAAGTAGAGCATCTGTGCCTGTAGGGCAATGCTTTTTAGGTATTCCTATACGATGAATGTTTGATCTTTTGGAGTGGTCTTACAACTCTCTCAGGGAATGATCAGTTTTTGCTTTCCACCTATCTGCTTCTTTGAGGGTTTGGGAATGTTCAAAGCTTTGTCTTTGATTTCAGAGATCCTTTCTTCTGCTTGCTCATGTCTATTACTGAGGGATTCTACTGTATTTTGGAGCTCCTCAGATAATTTTTTCATTTCCTTGAGCTTTTCTATCTCCTTTCTCATTATGTCCATATCCTTAGTAATTTTGTCTTTGGATTCATTGATTCTTGAGACTTTTGTATAATTCTTTGGATTTCGATTTCCATCTTTTCCTCCAATGTATGTATCTTATTTGCCATCCATATTCTGAATTCTATTCCTGACATTTTGGCCATTTGTTTATGAAGGGCATCTTCTAACATATCATTTTTGCAATTCCTTGGGGGAGTTGATCAACTCTGATTATTCATGTTGCTGGAATTCTTCTTGTTCTGTCCCATGAATATTTTCCTCAGTTTGGGTATCAAAACTAATATGGTGTGATTGGGTTCGGAGTTCTAGGCATTATAGTAAAGTAGCCCTTTATTAGAGAGATAGGACTAGTGATTGTGGCTTTTTCTCTACAGCTTTACAAAGCTCCCAGTCAGATCTGCAGCGAGGACCTAATTGGTGTGATGGAGCTAGCTGGCTCTATCTTGTAGTCAGCCAGCCTCTATCCAATACTACTGAGTTGCAAAACTAGCGTGAAATCTCAGTTAGGGGGAGATACAGTAACTGAGATCCCCTGCCTTCTCTCATGACAATTGTGAGAGTATAAGTCCCTCCCACTTCAACACAACCACAGCTCAACCTTGGAGGGTTGCCAGGTGGACAGCCCAGGTGGAAAATTTCAGACCATTTATCCCAGGCAGCACAATCACTGCTCAACTGTGAGTTCAAACATTGTCCTGAAACCTGATGGTAGAGATCCACAGGTAGTTTGGACCCAGAAACCCAATAGGCTGGAGTTTGGCTCTCTCTGGTGCTCAATGGGGTCAGAAAGGCCCACCCAACCAAAGAGTCAGGCAAGGGGGGTTGGTGCCCCCTTCCCTGCCTTATGCTGTAGCCTTGCCCTGCCACTAATAACCCCATGGGGCTGTGGTCAGGCTCCCTTCAGTGGGCAAAAGCATCGGGGACATGGGTCTGCCAGAGATAATGAGGAGTCAGTGCCTCCTGCCACACTGTACTGTGCCACCAGTGAAACCTCATGGATCTAAAGCTCAGCTCCCTCCAGTTCTAAACAGCCTAAGGGAGTGCACCAACAGCATCAGTCCTGGAATTTGTTCACCATTGTCTGTGGGAAGATACCACTGCCAGGTGTATTTTGCCCTCACCAAGTCTGTGTATCTGTACCAGTCCCTGCCATGAGTGTGTATTACTGTAGTGGGTACTCTTGGAGTCTGTGTCTAAGTCCCAGCCCCATTCCATCCTGGCCAATTAATGCTATCACAACTAGTATTTTGTGCTCATAGAGGTTGTGTCTCTGTCCCAGCCCTACCCTACCACAGGTGTGTACCACCCAGCATGTACCCTCATTGGGTCTGTGTCTCTGTCCCGCCACACTCCACCAAAGGCAGGTACCTCCACCAGGAGGATTTTGCATTCGTAAAGGTTGTGTGTCTGTCCCAGCCCTGCCCACCAGGTGCAGGTACCACAGCAGGGAACACCCACTGCTCACCAAGTCTGTGTTTCTGTCCCAGCTGTGCTGTGCTGGCAGCCCCCAAGGTGGAGGCCTGGCTCCCTCAGGAGGTCAAGAGAAATGGGAAGTGCTTCTCCAAAATTTAACTGAGAGTGTGAGCCCTGCCACCATCCCAGCCACCACACTCTGATGTGGGCCACATTATTCCCTCTCTCACTTGACTTCCTCTCTCTACATTTCCCAATTAAACCCATGCAGCTGTTTCAGATTTGTAGTAGCCCAGTTCATGCCCAGACCACTCTAGGAACTGGGAAACATGCTGGACTTTACAGGGGACAGGCTTCCAGACCTGTAGGGAGAGGAGGGACTGGGAGTTCAGAATTGCAGGCAGAATATTTGTTAAATTGTACACCAGGCAAGAGAGTGCCTAGGCTCACAGGTGGACTCTATCTGGAGGAGTTCTGGTGTTTAGCAGCTCTCTCCCTTGGGATAAAATAAGAGGAGAGCCAACACTGCTTGCTTATTTGTAGAAAGCACACCAAGCTGCTCTCTTGGGGAGGGGTCTCTTGTCCGCTTGGCAATAGGTTTTGTACCTGTAGTTTGTTTCCCTGGAGTCGCAGCTTGCCTCAGTAGGGATGATGTGCACTCCTGACCTTCAGCTTTCTTGAGAACCTTCTGTTCTTTAGCTCTCCTTCTGGATGGGAACCTCTGTGGAAAGCTGACTCCAGTTGGTTATCTTTCCCTCTCCCCAAGTTTATCAATTTTAGAGATCTTCTAAATAACCAGCTTGTGATTTCATTATTTGTATATATGTTTACTTTTTTACTTTATTATTTCACCTTTGATTTAATTGTTTTATTCCTTCTGCTTACTTTTAGTTTCATTTCTTCTACTTTTTCTGATATCTTATGTAGAGCTAGTGTCAGTAGAGTAGAACCCTGTTTTTTCCATTTAGGTATCTCGTAAGATCAATTTATTCCATACTGCTTCAGTGTCAATCCACAAATTTTGATATGTGGTTTATCCTTTGATGTTATTTTGGAGATGGGGGGGACAGTTTTCCAAAATGTTTATTAGGTTTTGGGAGGGGAAGGAGAGTAGTATTGCTATTTTTTTCTTCCCTAGTTTTTAACTAAGAAAAAAACAATTTTGGAACTTTTAAAGTGTGTACCTTTTGGTATTTATGGTTGGAGTCCTTGAGAATTACTTGTATTAAATTTTGTTTTAAAAGGATCTTTGTTATATATAGATCAACTGGATCTTTTCAAGTCTTATGTCTTAAGTATTATTAAGGCTGCCTTTATGTTAGGGCTAGTTGCTTAGAATATTAATAAAGCTTCATCTGTTGTCTCTGCAAAGAAATTTGGATGCCCAAAGTCATCTTTCCACTCTAATCAAATTTGAATGTCTCCTAGTGTTGTGTGTGCTCTGGGAATCTGTTTCATTATTCTCTAGTAGTTGTTCTTCATCTGGTAGTTATTCTTTGTCCATTCTGATGGAGTTTTGACCTATTTTACAGTGTGTCACTATTCAGCCAAAGAATTTAAGGAATTACTACACAAATTTATAGGGATCTTCTACTCTGTATTTTCTTCCTGTCTTACTCTCTACCCTGCAAATTCTAGTGACTTCAGCATTTGAGAACACTCATTGTTATTTCTTCTAGTCATCAAGGCTGCTATATTCTACTTATATTCCTTCTCCCTGTGGAATGACTATTTAATGATGTTTCCCTCTAAGCACTACTTTAGTGTCACTTCACAAAATTTTAAATATATTTTGTTATCATTTAATTAAAAATATTTAACATTCACTCTTCTGAATTCCTAGTTATCCATGGGCTGTTTATACATGAAGCTGAGTGCTGAGGGAAAATCCAGTAATTGACAGTAACTTTAACTGTCAGTTTATAGAAACAATAACTTTTACTATTTCAAATTAAGTTATACCTAATTTGATTGATGAATCATCATTTTGGCCTTCTAAGATAAATAAATAAGTTGCTTTTCATTGGCATCTTTGAACTCCATGCATCCCTATGCTTTGAAGCACACAATAATAATATTTCAAAATCTTGGTCCAAAGTCTATGGCAGCTATTTAGCCAGAATTTCTAAGATCATCACCTCCTGGTCATATATTCCAATTGGCTACATGAGTTCTGGGATAGTCTAAAATATGCAAACTAGGCAAGATTTAAAATTCTCATTAATGATCATAATATTGACTTGTGGCTTACTGTCGCATCCTGGATTTATTAGACAGATTTCTATAATCTCTCAGACAGGTTTATGAGTGTTTTTAGTCTAGCTTTACTAAAAAAGAAGATAAAAGGTCTTAATATAACAGTTTTGGAAACTCATAACTTATTTTATTTGATATAAGAACTTGGAAGATTGTGATTATCTAGGATTTTTGCTTACAAATGAATCATTTTTTAGGTTGTCATGTTATTTAAGTTCTCATAAAAATGTTTTTGAACTTATACTTATCTATTCCTTATATTTTTCCTGTTTAGAAACATGTTCAGAAATAGAAATTGAGAATGGGTTTATTTCTGAATCTCAGGTTACATATCCCTTAAATAAACAAACACAATATAAGTGTAAACCAGGATATGTAACAGCAGATGGTAAAACATCAGGATTAATTACATGTCTGCAAAATGGATGGTCAGAACAACCCAAATGCATTAGTAAGTAACTTATTATGTCAGTCATTATTATACAGATGATATGGAAAATTTACTTTATCTTTTTGAAAATGTTTATGCGGTTTTATCAGAAAAGATAAAGAAAATATTTAAGAAAAAACATATATTTTTCCCTTTTAAGATTAACTACTAGATATTAGTCCATCTTTCCATTTAAGTTTGTTTTTTGTTTTTTTGTTTTTTTACTTTAAAGCATCCTTTTATTTAGAAACTGTTTAGGAAACTTTATACGCATTTTAATGTAAATTCATTTAGTTTTATCTGAAAAATTTATGTCAATTACATATACCTATTTATGGGTGATTATCCTTTTGTATAAATATCTTTGCCTTTATATATGAGTATTCAGTGGAGATATGAATCTATTAAGCATAATATCACAATACATTATCTTTTATAATTTATACTTGACACTGTAAGACAGCTTCAGTTCTGAATATCCTTTCTGTTAGAAAATATTCAGAAATACATAAGTAGTGGAGAGAAATGTTTCTAGATGCTACCAGTTTTTGCTGTGTTGAAAGATATCCCTGCCATATTATCTAGTTATCTATATTTTATAAGAATGATTTGCTTAGTTTATGTTATTTTTCTGAAAGCCACTTAGTATTATTTTTGAAGTGATATTTAAAACAATCACTGTAAGTGGTGTGAATATTTAATAAATCCAGTCATACAGTTTTCCTCTCTTTTTTAGAAAAAAATCAATGGGGTGGTGCCTATGGCTCAAGGAGTAGGGTGCCAGCCCCATATGCTGAGGGTGGCAGGTTTGAGCCTGGCCTCAGCCAAAACTGCAAAAAGGAAAAAAATCTATGGTTAATATGAGCTCTACATAAGAAATGTTTCCCCTCATTGAATCTTAAATTCAGTTGAAGAAAAAAGATTTTCCTTCATATAAAATTCACTTTATGTTATATATGCTAAATTTTGATCTTATTTATAAGAAGTCATCTTTTTTTTTTTTTGCTGTTTTTTTTTTTTTTTTGGCCAGGGCTGGGTTTGAACCAGCCACCTCCTGCATATGGGGCCAGCGCCCTACTCCTTTGAGCTACAGGTGCTGCCTGAGAAGACATTCTTATTATGTAAGAGAAAATATCTTATAAATATGCATTGATCTTCTTATTCAATTTTTTTCTCTTGTATATATATGTCTTAGCTACTAATGAGCCTTGCATTTTAACTTGGAGAATACTATTATGATTTACCAAAAACAAAGCAATATACATCTACAGTGGCATTTTTATTACTATTATTTTCTTATATGCTAAGTATAATTTAATTGAGAAAAATACTCTCCAAATAAATTTTTCAGAATGTTTAAGTGATGAAAAAATGCTGTGTAGAAACATTTTTCTCATTTTAAGTACTTATTGCAAGACAATAATTTATAAGTGGTATTCTTAAATCATTTTTATACAGTACTTAATTTATTAGTATAATACATACTAATCAATAAATCTTTCTTTTATTGGAATTGGAATCACTTAGACTGTACATTAAATTATATTAGAAATGATATTCTTGATTTTATTATGTTCTAGAATCTTGTGATAAGCCAGCATTTACAAATGCCAGAGCCAAAATTAACAGAACATGGTTTAAGCTCAATGATGTCTTGGATTATGAATGCGATGAAAGATATGAAAACAAACACAAAGCTACCACAGGCTCCATAGTATGTGAATACCATGGTTGGTCTGATACACCCACCTGTTATGGTAAGTACTGTTCTTCCAGTGATACTTTCTTTAGGGTAAAAATAAATCTATATGTGTTCCATTTTTAAAATTTGAATTATTTACAGACATTTTTAAGGAAAGATGATTAAAATCAAGGTATCTCCTGGTCTTACATATACTTTCAGAGGGTATTTTAAAACCCAAAGAAAATATTGATCTTTAAAATAGTACATTAAATTAAATTTTCCTGTGAGTCTTAGATTAAAGTATAATTGTTTAGTTATCCTATATGAAAGTTTTTGAATTATTTAGAAGTGAACACACCAAAATTATAGTTTGTTATGAATTCCTCTGTTATTCTGTTCCTAAATTTCTGCTTCATACCTCTACCTTGAATGTTAATTTCTCTATTTCTTGAGTGTAGCTATTACTTTCTAACTTTAGGAAGTTCTGTGGAATCTCTCTTAGACTTGCCAGTCAACCATTTATTTTCCATGATTAGAAGGTTTCTATATGTGAGAAACATAAGTGTATGTAAAGTGTTCCAAACCAAAGAAATAGTATGTGTAAAGGTTTGGAAACAAAACAATCTATTTGAGAAATATCATGGTGAAAGATAATTTGTGATGAGTTTTGGTGGTGGAGAGTACATGTAATATCACTAAGTGTTGGATGTAAGGAAAAGTGAGATTAAGAAACTCACATAGGCCACATGTAATAGCTCAAACATATAATCCTAGATCTTTGGGAGGCCAAGGTGAGAGGATCACTTAAGCTCAGGAGTTTGAGCCAGTCTGAGCAAGAGCAAGATCCCATCTCAACTAAAATAGGAAAATTGGTGCATTGTGATGGGCGCTTGTAGTCCCAGCTACTCAGGAGTTTAAGGCAGGAGGATCACTTGAACCCAGAAGTTTGAGGTTACTGTGAACTAGGCTGATGCCATAACAATCAAGCCTGAGCAAGAGACTCTGTTTCAAACAACAACAACAAAAACTTTACATGTTTGTTTTTTATCATAAGTATGTAGGAAATAGAAATACCATTTTATAAGATGGTGTTGAGAGGGAAGAAAATTTTTTGAGAGGAATATCACAACTTCTGACTGGGCACATTATGGTTGAGCTGCCAATGGACAATCAAAATTGGATACATGAACTCTGGGGGAAAGATGGAAAAATATGTAGCCAGAATATATGCATCTGAGATTGTAGTCATAAATGATGACATCAAATAGAATGATAATACCAAGTGAAAAGAGAAAGGAGCCCAAGACTGAACTTTGAAATACATAAATGTCATAAACAAATATAGCAGTTGAACAGATAGCACAGAATGGACAAATAAAAGAAGTCAGAGAAATGGTAGAAAAAATCTAGAATATTGTCATAGATGTAAAAAGAAGGAAATTGTTAAAAGCATAACAGGTTGACTAATAAGTCATCTTGTCTGAATTCTAATTCTGATTCCATCACTTGCTAAGCATGTATTTTTAAGCAATATACTAACTCTATCTGAAGCTTATAGATTCTTATTCATAAAATGTTCCAATATTTACAAATATTTTAATATTTCAAAGGATTGCTTTCAGTAATAGACTAAAATATCCATGTAAATTACTTCCAATAGTGACTTCAATAAAATAAATTCAAATAAATTTTATTCTAATTTCATTGTTAACAATAGTTGAAATGATAAATATTTCTAATTCAACTATCATGTTCAGTTAGAAATCTATAAAACTAATGGATATAGCAAAATGGAGGTCAACTATTACCATAAAAGTAAGGTTTTTAATGAAATAGAAGGGAAAGAATCTAAATATAATCTGCCAAAGAAAAATGATAGCAATAAATTTAATATAGGTTGTGGGCATAACTCTTTCAAGAAGTGTGGACATAACTCTTTCAAGAAGTGTGGAAAGGGCAGGGCAAGATGGCAGACCAGAAGTATTGTTCAGCTGAACTCTCCTAGAATGACCAAGGAAAAAGAAAGAACCTAACCATACCTGGCATGGGGACCTTACCCATAGTTGTAACTCAGGTGGAAGGGGGTAAGTTGGATACAGCCTATGATCCAGAGTGGTGGAAATCTGATGAATCAGGCAAGTGATTGTGACTGGCTGGGATATGCTGGGCTCACCTAGTGGTCCAGGATAGGAGGAAGGCTTCCTAGAGTTTTTAGTTGTTCGGGAAAGCTGTGCATGAGTGGAAAGCTTGGACAATTGGGCATCCAAGTATACAGCAATCTGATTGAACAGTATACAGCAACCAGATTTAAATACTGGTTGGAGTGGATTTGCCATTGGTATAGTGGCTAGTGAGACAACCATACTGAGAAAGTCTCTGCTGCCAGGGGGATGCCATTGTGAAGGTCATGAGAAAGTCTTAGCAGGGTCCTAAAGCCTGGCTGCTTTAATTCCACCTGCCGGGATCAGAACTCCACTCTTGGGACAAGCTGATGGATTGCTGCACCCCATGGGAGCTGGAGGCAGAGGGCACTGTGAGACCTATCCCTGAAGAATTCAGCGTTAAGATTTCAATCTGCTGGGGTCTGAACACTGAGGAAACAATCAGTTGATCACTGAGGGCAACTAAGTTGGGAATATGGACCATAGAGTTTACTGGCTGCCTTCTCCCTCATTAAAAAAAAAAAAAAAAAAAACCACAATGCCCCCTGGTGTCCTATAGACATATTGCAACAGATTGTCATTAAGAGCAGGAATTCTTATTTTTTTGACCATAAAGAAGAGTTTAGTTTTGCTCAGATTGAGGCTACTTCCAGACCTAAGCTCTGAGACAAGGTAATTTGAAACAAAGGAGGAAGGGAGAAGGAAAAAGGAGAAAAAGGAAGTGAACAAGAAGATAGAACACATGAGGAGTAACCAACATAAAAATTCGGGCAACATGAAAAACCAAAACAGAGCAACTCACCCAAGGCATCATGAGGCAGCTACTGCAAAATGCTCCACCCAGAAAAAATTAATGGATTTGACAAAAGGGGAATTTAAAATATGGATGATAAAGACAATGAAAGGAATGAACTAGAAAATGGAAAGACAGAATAAAAAGTTGGAAGAGAGATGTGTAGAATATAGAATATGGTAGAGCTTAAGGAAATGAAGGAGACTATTAGGGAACATAAAGATGCAGTAGAGAGTATCAAAAATAGGTTAGATCATGGAGAAGAAAGAACCTCAGAGCTAGCAGATAAAGTTTTCAAGTTAACCCGGGTAGGTAAAGAGACAAAAAAGAATAGAGAGAAAGCAGAACAGAGGCTTAGAGAACTACAAGACTCCATGAAATGTTCAAACATATGAATAATAGAGATTCTTGAAGGAGAAGAAAATTGTTCCAAAGGAATGGAAGCACTACTGGAGACTACCATAAATGAAACCTTCCCAAGTCTTACTAAATACTCTGGCACACTCCTTTCAGATGGATATTGAACCCTAGTCATCTCAACTCAAACAGAGCTTTTCCAAGACAAATTGTAATAAACCTGTCCAAAGTCAAGATGAAAGAAAAAATTCTGCAAACAGCCAGGAATAGGTGGTAAATGACCTACAGAGGAAGAGCAATTAGGATGACAGCAGACATTTCAACTGAAACTTTCCAAGCCCTAAGAGTTTGATCATCCACCTTCAACATTCTTAACAAAACAATTTTCATCCCAGAATTCTGTATCCTGCTAACCTAAGATTCAAAATTGATAGGGAAATTAAATCTTTTGCAGATATACAAACACTTACGAAATTTGCCACAGTAAGACCAACTCTACAGGAAATAATTAGAATCACATCCTCTCCCTAGAAGTAACCAAGAAGAAATAGATCTCTTGAACAGACCAATTTCAAAAATTGAGATCAAAGAAACAATTAAAAATCTCCCAACAAAGAAATGCCCTGGTTCATATGGCTTCACACCAGAATTCTATCAAATCTTCAAAGAAGAGCTTATTCCCATACTGCAGAAATTATTCCAAAAAACTGAGGAAGAAGGAATCTTCCCTAACATGTTCTTGGAAGCAAATATCACACTGATACCAAAACCAGGAAGACCAAACTAAAAAGAACTTCAGACAAATTTCACTAATGAACACAGATGCAAAAATCCTCAATAAAATCCTAGCCATAGATTATAGGCTGGTTTAATTCCAGGGATGCAAGGCTGGTTTGACGTATGCAAAAGTCCATAAATGTAATTGACCAAATCAACAGAAGCAAAAACAAAGACCATATGATCATCCCAATCAATGCAGAAAAAGCATTCAAGAAAATGCAGCATCCTTTTCTAATTAGAACACTTCAGAATATAAGAATAGGTGCCATATTTCTTAATCCAATTGAAGCCATCTACGACAAACCCACAGCTAATATTTTACTGAATGGAGTAAAACTGAAAGCTTTTCCACTTAGAACTTGAGCCAGACAGGATTGTCCTCTTTCTCTACTACTATTCAACATAGTGCTGGAAGTTCTAACCAATACTATCAGGTAAGAGAATGTAATAAAGGGCATCCAAGGGTAGCAGAAGAGGTCAAACTCTCACTCTTTGCTGATGATATGATCTTATTCTTAGAGAACTCCAAAGACGCAACCCAAGACTCCTAGAAGTGATCAAAAAATACAGAATTATTGCAGGATATAAAATCAATGTCCACAAATTGTAGCCTTTGTATATGTTAATAACAGCCAAGATGAAAAGCTAATCAAGGACATAATTCCCTTCACAGTAGCTTAAAAAAAAAAAAGAAATATTTAGTCATATATATATGTAACCAAAGAGGCAAAGGAACTCTACAAAGAAAATTACAAGACCCTAAAAAAAGAAATAGCAGGTGGCTTAGTGAGTAGGGTGCCGGCCCCATATACCTAGGGTGGTGGGTTCAAACCTGGCCCTGGCCAAACTGAAACAAAAAATAACCAGGCATTGTGGCAGGCAGCTGTAGTCCCAGCTACTCAGGAAGCTGAGGCTAGAAAATCGCCTAAGCCCAGGAGTTGGAGGTTGCTGTGAGCTGTGATGCTATGGCACTGTACCCAGGGTGACAAAGTGAGATTGTCTCTAAATAAAAAAGAAAATAGCAGAAAGTATTAACAAATGGAAGAACATACCATGTTCATGGGTCGAAAGAGTCAACATTGTCAAAATGTCTATACCTCCCAAAGCAATCTACAGATTCAATGCAATCCCCATTATAACACCATGATCATACTTTCAAGATTTGGAAAAACAATTCTTTGTTTAGTTGGAACCAGAAGAAATCCTATATAGCCAAAGCAATTCTTAGTAATAGAAATAAATCTGGGGTATCACCCTACCAGACTTTAGGCTGTACTACATGGCCATAGTGATCAAAACAGCATAGTATTGGCACAAAAATAGAGACATAAACATGTCTCTATTGAATGGAATTGAATGGAAAACATGAGATGAAACTAACCTCTTATAGCCACCTGATCTTTGATAAACCAAATAAGAACATACAGTGGTGGAAAAAATTCCTATTCAATAAATGGTGTTGGAAGAACTCAATAACCACATGTAAAAGACTGAAACTGGACCTGTACCTCTTGTAACTTACAAAAATTGATTCAAGATGGATGAAAGATTATAATCTAAGGCATGAAACAATAAAAATCCTCAAAAATAGCATGGGGAAAACACTTGAAGATATTGGCCTGGGGAAAGATTTTATGAAGAAGACTTATAGGCAATTGAAACAACAACAAAAACAGATGGGACTTAATTAAACCAAAAAACTTCTGTATATCTAAGAAATTAACAACCAAAGCAAATAACAGTCTTAAATGGGAAAAGATATTTGCATATTACAAATTGGAAAAAAAGGTCGCTAGCTAGGATCTATGAAGAATTTAATCAACTCAAGAAGACCCAACAATCCCATATATCACTGGGCCAAAGACATGAATATAATCTTCTCTAAAGAAGACAGATGAATAGCTAACAAACATGAAAAATACTCATTGTTCCTAAAAATCAGAGAAATGCAAATCAAAACAACCCTGAGATATCACCTAGCCCCTTTGAGAATGGCCCACATCACAGAGTCTCAAAGTTGCAGATGCTAGCGTGGATGTGTAGAGAAGGAAACACTTTTACACTGCTGGTGGGACTGCAGACAAATACAACCTTTTTGTATTAATATGGAGAATCCTCAAAGAAATCAATTAGACCTCCCATTTGATCCTGCAGTCCCATTACTAGGCATCTACCTAGAAGAAAAAAAAAAATCTTTTTATTATAAGGACATTTGCCCTAGTCTGTTTATTTCAGCTCAATTTATAATAGCCAAAATGTGGAAACAGTCTAAATGCCCAGGAATGGATTAACAAGCTATGGTATATGTATACCATGGAATACTATTCTGCCATTAAAAAACATGGAGACTTTACATTTTTTGCATTAACTTGGATAGAGGTGAAACACATCCTTCTTAGTAAAGTGTCACAAGAATGGAGAAGCAAGATCCAATGTACTAAATTCTAATATGAAGACAGTAGATGAGCTAATACAGGGGTAGGGTAGGAAAATAAGGGAATGGGGAAGGGGAAAAGAGAGGGGAATGTGGGAGTCAGTGTATGAAGTCACACTTCTTGGGGGTGGGACACAATTATAAGAGGGACTTTACCTAAAAACTGCAGTCAATGTAACCTAAATCTTTGTACCCTCAAAGATTCCATGTGTGTATGTGTGTGTGTGTGTGTATATATATCAAATAAGACATATGGACATAACTTTTTGAATTGTCTGTGTAGCAAATAGAAAGTTCAAAATGTTGCTACAGGAATTAAGATACTGAAGGGATGCTTTTTTTTTTTTTAAAGATGGAAGACAGCCTACTGAAAGCTGTAGAGGATATTGCAGAGAGAAGCTGCAGAGAATGAGTATATGAATTACATAGTTCTCTCAGGAAATGGGAGAGGAAGGATTCACAGCCTTTGGGCTGAAGATATTAGGCATTGGTGGCAATCAGACCACTTACAGCTTTCTAACAGGAGAAAGAAAGGAAAATTATTATATAAGTCTAAACTGATGATTTCTATTTTGAAGTATTAGACCAGGTGAGCTGAAATTGAATAGAGCAGGGAGAAGAATGAGGAGGCGCACTAAGAAGAATAGGAAAGCCGACAGAGAAGAGACAGTGTTTAGGACAGATACAAGGCAGGCTTTAATTAGCAGTGTTGAGGGCATAGTTTCATTTGTTCAGGATGTCAAGAAACACATACATATTATAGAAGAGAAGAAAAGGGTGAAAACTGTATGTTCTGTTTTCTGAATTACATTAAACAGAAATACCAATTTTCATGTAAAGCATTCTTTTTGTAATTAACAGAATAACTTTATGCTTTGAGTACAAAAAATATAACAAAATTTATACATGTCAGTTATTAAAACTAGATTCAGTTTGAACAGGTTGAATTTATAATTTAATTTACAGGATGGCTATATTGCTATTTAATACTGTTACATTTCTCACAGTTCATATGAAATTAGAGTGGATAAAACATAGTAGACAGAATTTTTTTTTAAGTAAAAGTGTTTATATAATGCCCCCCTGTATCTGAATCAACCAGCACATACCTCACTTTTACTTGGCATATAATATTCACTTTGGCAATGATTTATTATACATTCTCATTAAATTATTCTACTTTTTTTCTTTTAGAAAGAGAATGCAGGCTTCCTACAATAGATGCACACTTAGTTCCTAATCCCAAGCTAGACAGTTATAAAATTGGAGATGTGGTGAGATTCTCCTGCAAACCAGGATTTACAAGAGTTGGACCAGATTCAGTTCAGTGCTACCACTTTGAATGGTCACCTAACATCCCAACGTGTAAAGGTGAATGTTATATTTATCTTAAAATTGCTGAAACAAAATTTAGAATTTTGAAACTAACATTTACTTCTTCTTTTAATTTTCTATGAGCTTCCAGTGTCTATAATATAATGCATTAGTTAGAGGCATACCTATGAAGGACATGTTTGGGGGGCAGATGCCTCATATTTTCTTATTTAAGTTAATCTTTAATTGTTTCCTAAAAATACATATTGAAAGTATTCATAGCTACATACATGCTAGTTGTCTTAGTCTGTTTTGTGTTACTATAAGGGAATATCAGAGGTTGGATAATTTATAAAAAAAGTTTCATTTGGCTCATGATTCCAATGACTGTAGAGTTCAAGGTTGGGCATCTGTTTCTAAGCCTCAGACTGCTTCCATTCCTGGTGAAAAAGCAGGAGAGCTGTTGTGTGTAGGGATCACATGATGAGAGGAAGCAGGGGTAGGGTGTGGAGGGGTAGCCAGGCTTTTGTAAGTAATTAGTTTATGAGAACTAATAGAGTGAAAACTCACTCTAAGGGAGGGCATTAATCTATTCATGGGAGATCCACTCTTAGTCCCAAACATCTCCCATTAGCCTCCACCTCTATCACTGGGGATCAAATTTCAGCGGGAGATTTGGAGGGAACAAACATCAAAACAATAGCTGTAGCTTAACTTGAAAGGATTTCTTTTGTTACTTTTCATTTGCTTACAATGCCACCATTACTTACTGGACATTGAATATAGCCTGGGCTTTACTCAAGTTTCATTGAGTACGTCTAAACAATATGTAACTAGCTTATAGTATGTTCATTTCCATTTATCTCTTAATCAAATTTGAAATACATTGATCAAATGCTTGTCTTAGTGGTTGTACATTTTCAAAAAATTATAATAGAATGTTTCCATGTATTATGAAAAGTAACATAACTTTTGTAAGCATGTTTGGTAGTCCGTGTATATGCATCTTGAATATCAGACTACTGAACACATTTGAAAATTTAAATATGCTTCTAATTTTAAATATGCTATTTCTATATATATCAGCTCTAAGTCTGGTACAAATAACTTTTTTTATTATTTAAGAATACTATTATCACTTATAGAAGGAAAAACAAATAAAAAAATTTCTCCATTTCACTGGGTTTTTAAATTACAAAATAGATCATTTAACCATTACTTACATAGTATTTCTACTGTAGAGAAAGTACTATCCTGTGGTCCACCCCCTCAACTCAACAATGGAGAAGCTAAGGGAATAAAGAAAACAGAGTATGAACACAGTGAAGTGGTGGAATATGATTGCAATCCTAGATTTCTGATGAAGGGGATTAGTAAAATTCAATGTGTTGATGGAAAGTGGACAACCTTGCCAATATGTGTTGGTAATGTATAAAAATATTGATGTTTAAACTTCAATTAACACTTTTTTGTATTTACATAAACATGTAAATTATGTTTCAACAATAAACATATTTTTGACATTCATATAGAGGATGAGAGTACATGTGGAGATATACCTGAACTTGATGATGGTTATGTCCAGCCTTCTTCCCCTCCCTATTACCATGGATATTCAGTGGAATTCAATTGCACAGAAACATTTACAATGGTTGGACACAGATCAGTTACATGTAGGAATGGATCATGGACCCAACTTCCTCAGTGTGTTGGTGAGAATACACTTCTCAAATCAACATTTAACAAAGTTTAATATTTTCACCATAAAAACAATATTAGTAACCATATTCTTTAACTGTATACATAAGCCTGAAAATGTCCAGTCTTCATTATAATGAAACTTAACTTGTATTATTGACAATCTGATACATTTACGTAGAAATAAAAAAATCTAGAAATAGAATTTGGGGGAATCTTTGTATCTCTTATGTTAATATTCTTTATCTTTAAATATGTGCAGCTAAATTTTACTTTTAAATTGTCATATCATGAAATATGAGTACTAATTACCAAGAAAATAGAACTGTTTTACATAAATACTGGTGGTGTTATTGTATGCCACTCTTTCAGACCCTGGGGAAAATAAAGAAAGAAATGTGACAAAATATACACTTGTGATGTTCCCATAAAAATCCTGCCTCTCTCAAAACTTTTAAGAGTGATAATTTCTCAATCTGTTTTGATCGCAGCAGAGAGGTTAATGTGCCGTAGGGTGCGTGAGCCATAGACTCAGTCACATCAGACAGTTGGGGAATGGGCTGTAAACAAATCTCATTGTTGGCTTCACACTGTAAGTGAATCATCTTGCCCTGTGGATAATCAAGTCTTTGAAGAATAACTGAGAGGATATTGGGTGCCCTCTTTCACTTTTCTCTGAAACTGAGTTCTTTCCTAGAGTTTTCCTGACCCTGCCTTTGAAGAGTCCTGGATGCTCTTTCTTATTTATTCATTCAGTTTGTAGAGATTAATTAACCCTAGGAAAAGGTAGAGCTCCAGAGAGCAGGGATTCATGCTTCTTATGCTTACTGATGTATTCCTAATACCCAGAAGACTGGCTGACATAAAGGAGACATACAAAAATGGTTTGTCAAATGAATTGATACATTGTGTTACTTATTCTTAGATTTTTGCTAAAATTCCTGTCAAAGTATTGCCAGTCCTTCAGGACCAAACCTCCATTTTCTCTTCTACTATCTTCTCAGATGGTTTCACCTCATTTCTTATGGGTGAGTGGGAGTGTCCAAGATTATATAAAGCATGAAAACTCTGAACTTTTCACTTTAACCTACACACAACTTGTGCTTCATTTATAATTTCCTGTGATCTCAGAGTCTGCCTTCCTAAGGTTAATCTACCTATATTCAGCTGAATATAACTAACTCCCTTCAGCTATTATGGACCTTACTCCCATTTTTCCCTCTCAATGTTTAGTTTGTGCCTTCCACTGTTCTGCATTTTCACTCCTCCCCATATATATTCAGATAATCCAACAAGCCAGAGACCCTTCATCAACTAGTCAACCCCAGGGCACAACAGTCACCACCACTCCTCTTAAGTCTGTTGTCTTTCTTCAGCTACTGTATCTTATAGAATATCTGTTTCGTCTTTCTCAATACTCAGTACCAGTCCTAAGAACAGGACTACTTCTTAAGTTTCTAGGATGTTTTGAATTAGCCTACATTATTTTTTTAAGGTTGCACCACAAAAATCATTATTTGGCAAATTATTTAACCTTTTTTTTTTTTTTACTCTGTTTATCCTCACTTGACTCTGCTTTAAAAATCATCAACCACAGATGTTATCAGAGACCCACATTTATTTTATCAAATTCAAAAAGACTCCTATATTAAGTGAGTTTAGGAAATATATAGTATATAAAAGCTTCTGCAAGTTCGGCGCCGATAGCTCAACTGGCTAAGGCGCCAGCCACGTACACCTAAGGTGGCAGGTTC